>NW_028319531.1:0-185904 GCF_062004578.1 Staurois parvus | reverse complement strand
AGTGGGAGCAATGGGAGGCCGTACAGGGACCCAGGTCACACTGTAGGCTCAGCAGCAACGTGACAGGCGGTACGGGGGCCCATGGCCGATTTGGGGCCTGGCGGCACCTATGGGAGGCCTTTAATCTGCCAGCAACCTAGACAAAATGGAAAAACCGCAGGAGTGTGAGGAGACCTCAAAGTGGCACATGGTAGAGTGGGAGCAATGGGAGGCCGTACAGGGACCCAGGTCACACTGTGGGCTCAGCAGCAGCGTGACCAGGCGGTATGGGGGCCCATGGCCCGATTTGGGGCCTGGTGGCACCTATGGGAGGCCTTTAATCTGCCAGCAACCTATGACAAAATGGAAAAACCGCAGGAGTGTGAGGAGACCTCAAAGTGGCACATGGTAGAGTGGGAGCAATGGGAGGCCGTACAGGGACCAGGTCACACTGTGGGCTCAGCAGCAGGCGGACGGGTACGGGGGCCCATGGCCGATTTGGGGCCTGGCGGCACCTATGGGAGGCCTTTAATCTGCCAGCACCTATGACAAAATGGAAAACCGCAGGAGTTTGAGGAGACCTCAAAGTGGCACATGGTAGAGTGGGAGCAATGGGAGGCGGTACAGGGACCCAGGTCACACTGTGGGCTCAGCAGCAGCGTGACCAGGCGGTACGGGGGCCCATGGCCGATTTGGGGCCTGGCGGCACCTATGGGAGGCCTTTAATCTGCCAGCAACCTATGACAAAATGGAACCCTGGGCTGGGGCAGGCAGAACCGCCGTATCTTTATCACGGTTTTCCCAGGCCACCGAATGGCGACGCTGCATATGCTGACTCAACACTGTAGTCCCAACATGGGCCCCCTGGCCACGCTTGACTTTCTGGCCACATAGTCGACATACGGCTACGTTTACTTCCTCGGGCGGCTTGACGAAAAATTGCCACACCGCCGAGGTAGGAAACTTTTGCCCCCGCTACTCCTCACTGGCTGACTGCTACTTCCTCCGTGCACACCGGCACCACTACTGGCCGTGGTGGTAGGCTGCAGTGGAGCTGGTGCTCTACTCCGTGGCCGTTTGCCTCCACTGAACACTGCTGCGACCCTGCTGCCTCCTGGCAGCAGCAATGGGAGGCCGTACAGGACCCATGACACACTCTGGACCTGGCAGCAGCATGAAGAGGCGGTACAGGGGCCCATGGCAGATTACGGGCCTGGCAGCAGCAATGGGAGGCCCGTAATCTGCCAGCACCCTATGACAATAAATGGAACACACCAGCAGTGTGAGGAGACCTGAAAGTGGCACATGGCATGAGAGACTGTGGACCTGGCAGCAGCATGAGGAGGCGGTACAGGGGCCCATGGCAGATTAGGGGCCTGGCAGCAGCTATGGGAGGCTCGTAATCTGCCAGCACCCTATGTCAAAAAATTCAACACACCAGCAGTGTGAGGAGACCTGAAAGTGGCACATGGCAGAGTGTGGCGATGGAGACAGCAGCAATGGGAGGCCGTACAGGGACCCATGACAGACTCTGGACCTGGCAGCAGCATGAGGAGGCGGTATATAGGGGCCCATGGCAGATTAGGGGCCTGGCAGCAGCTATGGGAGGCCCGTAATCTGCCAGCACCCTATGTCAAAAAATTCAACACACCAGCAGTGTGAAGAAACCTGAATGTGGCACATGGCAGAGTGTGGCGATGGAGACAGCAGCAATGGGAGGCCGTACAGGGACCCATGAGAGACTCTGGACTTGGCAGCAGCATTAGGAGGCGGTATATAGGGGCCCATGGCAGATTAGGGGCCTGGCAGCAGCTATGGGAGGCCCGTAATCTGCCAGCACCCTATGTCAAAAAATTCAACACACCAGCAGTGTGAAGAGACCTGAATGTGGCACATGGCAGAGTGTGGCAATGGAGACAGCAGCAATGGGAGGCCGTACAGGGACCCATGAGAGACTCTGGACTTGGCAGCAGCATGAGGAGGCGGTATATAGGGGCCCATGGCAGATTAGGGGCCTGGCAGCAGCTATGGGAGGCCCGTAATCTGCCAGCACCCTATGTCAAAAAATTGAACACAACAGCAGTGTGTGAGGAGACCTGAAAGTGGCACATGGCAGAGTGTGGCGATGGAGACAGCAGCAATGGGAGGCCGTACAGGGACCCTTGAGAGAATCTGGACTTGGCAGCAGCATGAGGAGGCGGTATATAGGGGCCCATGGCAGATTAGGGGCCTGGCAGCAGCTATGGGAGGCCCGTAATCTGCCAGCACCCTATGTCAAAAAATTCAACACACCAGCAGTGTGAGGAGACCTGAAAGTGGCACATGGCAGAGTGTGGCGATGGAGACAGCAGCAATGGGAGGCCGTACAGGGACCCATGACAGACTCTGGACCTGGCAGCAGCATGAGGAGGCGGTATATAGGGGCCCATGGCAGATTAGGGGCCTGGCAGCAGCTATGGGAGGCCCGTAATCTGCCAGCACCCTATGTCAAAAAATTGAACACAACAGCAGTGTGTGAGGAGACCTGAAAGTGGCAAATGGCAGAGTGTGGCGATGGAGACAGCAGCAATGGGAGGCCGTACAGGGACCCATGACAGACTCTGGACCTGGCAGCAGCATGAGGAGGCGGTATATAGGGGCCCATGGCAGATTAGGGGCCTGGCAGCAGCTATGGGAGGCCCGTAATCTGCCAGCACCCTATGTCAAAAAATTGAACACAACAGCAGTGTGTGAGGAGACCTGAAAGTGGCACATGGCAGAGTGTGGCGATGGAGACAGCAGCAATAGGAGGCCGTACAGGGACCCATGAGAGACTCTGGACTTGGCAGCAGCATGAGGAGGCGGTATATAGGGGCCCATGGCAGATTAGGGGCCTGGCAGCAGCTATGGGAGGCCCGTAATCTGCCAGCACCCTATGTCAAAAAATTCAACACACCAGCAGTGTGAGGAGACCTGAAAGTGGCACATGGCATGAGAGACTGTGGACCTGGCAGCAGCATGAGGAGGCGGTACAGGGGCCCATGGCAGATTAGGGGCCTGGCAGCAGCTATGGGAGGCCCGTAATCTGCCAGCACCCTATGTCAAAAAATTCAACACACCAGCAGTGTGAAGAGACCTGAATGTGGCACATGGCAGAGTGTGGCGATGGAGACAGCAGCAATGGGAGGCCGTACAGGGACCCATGAGAGACTCTGGACTTGGCAGCAGCATGAGGAGGAGGTATATAGGGGCCCATGGCAGATTAGGGGCCTGGCAGCAGCTATGGGAGGCCCGTAATCTGCCAGCACCCTATGTCAAAAAATTCAACACACCAGCAGTGTGAAGAGACCTGAATGTGGCACATGGCAGAGTGTGGCGATGGAGACAGCAGCAATGGGAGGCCCGTAATCTGCCAGCACCCTATGACAAAAAATGGAACACACCGGCAGTGTGTGAGGAGACCTGAAAGTGGCACATGTTTGGGGCATGATTCATGGCGGATTTAGTCAGTTGTGTCAGGAACTGGTGGTTTGAAATCCAGACTAATCCACGCCTGATTCATTTTCACAAACGTGAGTCTCTCCACACTTTGGGTGGACAGTCGTGTCCTCCGCGGAGTTACAATACCTCCTGCCGCACTAAACACGCGCTCCGATGCCACGCTACTGGCCGGGCATGACAGCCTTTCAAGGGCAAATTCAACTAGTTGGGGCCAAAGGTCAAATTTCGTTGCCCAGTAGTCAAGGGGATTGTCTACCTCGGTTGGCAGGGTGCTGTCCAAGTAGGCCCAAGCCTGTTGTTTGAGCTCCTGCTCCAGGTCCACCTGATGCTGCTGCTGCTGCTGCGGCTGGTTAATAGTTTCCTCACTGCGCTGGTGAAGAAAGCTACTCATCATCGACTGCAGACTGAGGCAGCCGCTGCTGGTGGAGCTGCCACTGCTCCTACCACCCCACCCCCTCCCCTGCTGCCATGGCAGCGGAACGCGAGCGCACAGGGCCCACAGTGTCTGAGGATGGACGTTGGCGCACAAAGGCAGAGACCAACTGACTACATAGGTGGTTTTTATAGTACGTAATTTTGGCCTCCCTCTCAGCAGGTGTGAAAAAGGCCACCATTTTGGAACGATAGCGAGGGTCCAACAAGGTGGACAGCCAAAAGTCATCCCTCTGTCTGATGGTTATTATTCGGCTGTCGCTACGCAAGCAACCGAGCATGCTATGGGCCATTTGCGCAAAGGAATGCAAGGGACTCCCTGCCTCCATCTCCACAGCATACTGCCACGGTGCGTCTGGGTCCTCTGTCTCCTCCTCCTCCTCCTCTCCCAGATGCTCCTGCTCCTCCACTCCTGTCCGCTGAGTGGAAAAACCACCCATTTCACTCAATAATTCCTGAGCACAAATGTCCTCCTCTACCTCCTCCTCTTCTTCCTGTCCTGGCCCCACAGGGGTCATGTGGCGTTGAGATCTGTGCGCCACGTCTACCGCACCCTGACCAGCCATTGTTAACAGCATTTGTTCAAGGACGTGCAACAGAGGAATGACGTCGTTCATCCCATAGTCCTGCCGACTCACGAATAGCGTGGCCTCCTCAAAGGGCCTGAGCAAGCGGCAGGTGTCACGCATGAGCTGCCAATGGCTGACATCGAAGTTACACAGGGGAGTACCTTTATCCGCTTGTAACATCAGGAAATCGGTGATGGCCTTTCGCTGCTCGTAAAGGCGGTCTAACATGTGTAGGGTTGAATTCCACCTTGTTGCAACGTCGCAGATCAGGCGATGATGTGGAATTCCGTTCTGCCGCTGCAGCTCAAGGAGGGTGTGCTTTGCGGTGTAGGAATGGCTGAAATGCATGCAAAGTTTACGTGACATTTTAAGGATGTCTTGCAGTGGGATGGTGGATTTTAGGAACCGCTTGACAACCAAATTGAACACGTGAGCCATGCATGGCGCATGGCACAACCTTCCTTGACGCAGAGCAGACACCATGTTCTTTTCGTTGTCGGTCAACATGGTTCCGATTTTCAGTTTGCGCGGAGACAGCCATCTGTCGATTTCTCTGTTCATTACACTCAGAAGTTCCTCCCGTGTGACTACGTTCGCCAAGGCATACCAGGTGCAGCACAGCGTGACACCGTTGCGCCCTGCACATGTGATATGCCGGTCGGGTAATGGGACTTGGCACGGGGGTGGCGGCTGAGGACACGGCGGAAGAAGAGGTGGTAGAGGCGGACATCTTTGCTGGACCAAGGACGTGCAAACGTGGAGGCAAAAGCGGCGTGACCTGTCCAAGTTGCTGGTGCGGCTGTGCCGGCACCACGTTCACCCAGTGGGCCGTAAATGACATGTACTGTCCCTGACCGTAGTTACAGCTCCACACGTCGGCGCTGCCGTGCACTTTGGCAGAGACCGACATGCTCAAAGACTGGCCCACCATCTCTTCTACATGTGAATGCAGGGCTGGCACTGCCTTTTTGGCGAAGAAATGACGGCTTGGCACTCTCCACCGCGGCGCGGCACAAGCCATCATTTCTCGGAAAGGTGCTGAGTCCACCACTTGGAAAGGGAGGGACTGCAGCACCAGCAACTTGGACAGGAGGACTTTCAGCTTTTGCACCGTCGGGTGCGTGCTCGCAAACTGTTGTCTCTTGGAAACGGATTCCAAGAAAGACTGCTGACGGAATCCGAGAAGAGGAGTAGCAGGAGAAGGAGCATCTGAACGAGCGGAAGATGCCAACGAGCGACAACTCCCCTCAGCAGAGGTGTTGGAGCCTTGACTGGCTGATAGAGGGCGATTGACGACGTCGGGTGACGGAGCAAGTAACTGAGCGGGTGATGGAGCGGGGGCTGGGGCAGGCAGAACCGCCGTATCTTTATCACGGTTTTCCCAGGCCACCAAATGGCGACGCTGCATATGCTGCCGCAACGCTGTAGTCCCAACATGGGCCCCCTGGCCACGCTTGACTTTCTGGCCACATAGTCGACATACGGCTACGTTTACTTCCTCGGGCGGCTTGACGAAAAATTGCCACACATCCGAGTAGGAAACTTTTCCCCCGCTACTCCTCACTGGCTGACTGCTACTTCCTCCGTGCGCACCGGCACCACTACTGGCCGTGGTGGTAGGCTGCAGTGGAGCTGGTGCTCTACTCCGTGGACGTTTGGCTCCACTGACACTGATGCGACCCTGCTGCCTCCTGGGCAACCCACCGACTGTTTCGCTCGCTGCCAAGCTGGCACCCTCTTTTCCTGATGATGCGGAAGAAATTACCTGATGACGACGAGGCTGCCAAGTGCGATCAACCTCCTCATCATCAAGTAGGGTCTCCGCCTCACTACTAGCACCCTCGGCTGCGTCTGGGTCAGGAGACAGACCTGTCTCTAGACCGGCTACCGAGCCACTCTCCTCGCCAGTACTTCTTCGCCTGGCTGCTGAAAAGGCGGATGTCTCCCTCCGTTCCTGACCGCCCTCTGTTAGCTCTTCCTCACTGTACAGTGGGGCTGAGCCCACAGCATGCGATACTTCGCTTGGTGAGGGAACAGCAAAGGACAGGGGCAGGTAGAGGACACGTGATTTCAGTGGGCTTGCTCCCGGGCCATGCCAACTAACGGTTGTGTCTGACGTACCCACCGACCGTTGGCTGTAGGTGTCAGAGGTGACCTGGGAAGCGGAAGACGACCGAGCCAACCAATCGATGACGGCAGGGTTGTCGGTGGAGACACGACCGCTGGATGACACCGGGAGCACTGGCCTCTGGCTGCGAATAGTGCTGCCTCGACCCCTTCCTCTGCTGCCACGTCTGCTCGCTCCTAAAACATTGCCTCCTCTGCCACTCCTCTGCATGTTGTCTGACATACTCTTTAATTCAACGATTCTGTGTCCCTGAGTAACAATTCTGTGTCCCTGAGTAACAATTCTGTGTCTGTCCCTGAGTAACAATTCTGTGGCCCCAAGTAACGGTTCTGTGGCCCTCAGTAACAATTCTGTGTCCCTGAGTAACAATTCTGTGGCCCTAAGTAACGGTTCTGTGGCCCTCAGTAACAATTCTGTGTCCCTCAGTAACAATTCTGTGTCTGTCCCTGAGTAACAATTCTGTGGCCCTAAGTAACGGTTCTGTGGCCCTCAGTAACAATTCTGTGTCCCTGATTAACGTTTATGTGGCCCTAAGTAACGGTTCTGTGGCCCTCAGTAACAATTCTGTGTCCCTGATTAACGTTTCTGTGGCCCTAAGTAACGGTTCTGTGGCCCTCAGTAACAATTCTGTGTCCCTCAGTAACAATTCTGTGTCTGTCCCTGAGTAACAATTCTGTGGCCCTAAGTAACGGTTCTGTGGTCCTCAGTAACAATTCTGTGGCCCTGATTAACGTTTATGTGGCCCTAAGTAACGGTTCTGTGGCCCTCAGTAACAATTCTGTGTCCCTGATTAACGTTTCTGTGGCCCTAAGTAACGGTTCTGTGGCCCTCAGTAACAATTCTGTGTCCCTCAGTAACAATTCTGTGTCTGTCCCTGAGTAACAATTCTGTGTCCCTGAGTAACGTTTCTGTGGCCCTAAGTAACAATTCTGTGGCCCTCAGTAACAATTCTGTGTCTGTCCCTGAGTAACAATTCTGTGTCTCTAACTAACGTTTCTGTGGCCCTAAGTAACAGTTCTGTGGCCCTCAGTAACAATTCTGTGTCCCTGAGTAACGTTTCTGTGGCCCTAAGTAACAATTCTGTGTCCCTGAGTAACAATTCTGTGGCCCTAAGTAACGGTTCTGTGGCCCTCAGTAACAATTCTGTCTGTCCCTGAGTAACGGTTCTGTGGCCCTAAGTAACGGTTCTGTGGCCCTAAGTAACAGTTCTGTGGCCCTCAGTAACAATTCTGTGTCTGTCCCTGAGTAACAATTCTGTGGCCCTAACTAACGTTTCTGTGGCCCTAAGTAACAGTTCTGTGGCCCTCAGTAACAATTCTGTGTCTGTCCCTGAGTAACAATTCTGTGGCCCTAACTAACGTTTCTGTGGCCCTAAGTAACAATTCTCTGGCACTCAGTAACAATTCTGTCTGTCCCTGAGTAACAATTCTGTGGCCCTAACTAACGTTTCTGTGGCCCTAAGTAACAGTTCTGTGGCCCTCAGTAACAATTCTGTGTCTGTCCGTGAGTAACAATTCTGTGGCCCTAACTAACGTTTCTGTGGCCCTAAGTAACAATTCTCTGGCACTCAGTAACAATTCTGTCTGTCCCTGAGTAACAATTCTGTGGCCCTAATAACGTTTCTGTGGCCCTAAGTAACAGTTCTGTGGCCCTCAGTAACAATTCTGTGTCTGTCCCTGAGTAACAATTCTGTGGCCCTAACTAACGTTTCTGTGGCCCTAAGTAACAATTCTCTGGCACTCAGTAACAATTCTGTCTGTCCCTGAGTAACAATTCTGTGGCCCTAATAATGTTTCTGTGGCCCTAAGTAACAGTTCTGTGGCCCTCAGTAACAATTCTGTGTCTGTCCCTGAGTAACAATTCTGTGGCCCTAACTAACGTTTCTGTGGCCCTAAGTAACAGTTCTGTGGCCCTCAGTAACAATTCTGTGTCTGTCCCTGAGTAACAATTCTGTGGCCCTAACTAACGTTTCTGTGGCCCTAAGTAACAATTCTCTGGCACTCAGTAACAATTCTGTCTGTCCCTGAGTAACAATTCTGTGGCCCTAATAACGTTTCTGTGGCCCTAAGTAACAGTTCTGTGGCCCTCAGTAACAATTCTGTATCTGTCCCTGAGTAACAATTCTGTGGCCCTAACTAACGTTTCTGTAGTAACGGTTCTGTGGCCCTCAGTAACAATTCTGTGTCCCTCAGTAACAATTCTGTGTCTGTCCCTGATTAACGTTTACATGGCCCTAAGTAACGGTTCTGTGGCCCTCAGTAACAATTCTGTGTCCCTGATTAACGTTTCTGTGGCCCTAAGTAACGGTTCTGTGGCCCTCAGTAACAATTCTGTGTCCCTCAAGAAACAATTCTGTGTCTGTCCCTGAGTAACAATTCTGTGGCCCTAAGTAACGGTTCTGTGGCCCTCAGTAACAATTCTGTGGCCCTAACTAACGTTTCTTTGGCCCTAAGTAACGATTCTGTGGCCCTCATTAACAATTCTGTGTCCCTGAGTAATGCTTCTCTGTCCCTAAGTAACGTTTCTCTGTCCCCAAGTAACGTTTCTGTGGCCCTAACTCTGTCCCTAATACAGAGCGGTCTGCCTCTCTTGAATGACTGGAGGCAAATGAAGAATTCTAAAATGGCCGCTATTTATAGCTCGACCATTACACAGTGCTGGCTGGCTGGCTGCTGATTGGCTAATGCGATCACATGTCATTAAGGAATGCATTATGGGTCAGCGCGCTTTGTCTGCGCGCCTTCCCAGACATCCCCGCTCCGTCGCCGCACATGTCCGCCGCCATTTTAGGAAAAATTTCGATTCGCGCGTCCGAAGTAGGCTATTTTTCGGATTTGGCGCGAATTGAAAATTTTCCAATATTCGACTCGAATTCCACTTCGCCTACTTCGATTCGCTCATCTCTAGTTATATACCTTGTGGACAGTCTGTTGTATCTTTCTTGAGCTGTGTCCAGCCGCCCGACGGCAACTTGTAAGCTTGTGGCATCACCTGAGGAGGATTTAAGTCCTGACATGAGGGAGGAAACTCATTCCCATTGCTCCTCCAGGTTATCACATAGCTCATCTTTCGTGGTGTGATAATTTTCAATGACTTTTACTGTCGGTTTGAGAGAGCGTCTTGGTCGTACGACTTGTTCTGCTGGAAGTGTGGATTCTGTTCCCTGCCCTTCATAATGATCAGTATCAGGTTGTATTTGCTTTAGTTCATCACTGGGGAACTGTGCAAAGTCCTTTTCGGCCATTTTGACTTAAGGTGCGCTGTCTCTTTAAGAAAATGAACTTTTGAATTGGGCGCTGAAAATCGCAGCACAGCTCAGATAGGGCACGTTGATAAAATTTCTAAGATGTTTAGAGTGAATTGCGGGGTTTTGGCGCAGCCACAACAATGTAAGGAGCGTGCATAAACAGTACTTCTGTTATGCGAGCAAAAGTTAATATAGGACTTTAGGAGTGGCTTGGCGAGTTGTGGAGGACTTCCAGGCAAGAGTATAGATACTGCGTATGTGCAGTGCTTCCGCATAGGCTTGTGCAACATGCACTGTAGCCGGGCAGATTTGCTGCAAGTGGGCCTGTTGCTAGGGAGATTCCTGAGTGTGGTACTGGACTCTGAGGGAATCTGTAGCGGGGTATGGACTTTAAGGCAGTTTTTGACTGTTCTGTCCCCACATGAAGGCGAATGAAGGTATATCTGATAATGGCTGTGTAACTTCCTACCTTCGTATCCAAGCAGTGGAGCAGACCGGATCGGCAGATGTTCAGGTTAGATGGATCCAAACGTATACACAGGAATGAAATCAGCATGGGTTTATTTGGTCCAAAATACAGCGACAAACAGTGATACAATACTGTAAGGTAGTAGAGGTATTGATGCTGTCCTGTGATATCTTTCCTGAGGCTAACTGCTGGTCAAAAACTGATGCCTTCACAAGCCCAGGGTATTGAATGTCCTGTCACACAGCTATATAGCAGATAAAATGGCTGCAGGAAGTGACCAGAACCAAGGCTTGCCTAAAACCACGCCCAGCAGAGGAAAAACTTACTAGCTATAACAAAGGCATGCAGCATGCAAATTCTGGCCAGCAGATGGCAGCAACAGATCAAGACATAGAAACAAACATGGTGAAATAAGAATTGGTGATACAATGCACAGTTAAATAACAAATATGAGGGGAACAGCACAGCAGATTAGGGGCCTGGCCGCAGCAATGGGAGACGCCCGTAATCTGCCAGCATCCTATGACAAAATGGAATCCAGCAGGAGTGTGAGGACACCTGAAAGTGGCACATGGCAGAGTGTGGCGATGGAGACAGCAGCAATGGGAGGCGGTACAGGGACACATGACACACTGTGGACCTGGCAGCAGCGCGAGGAGGCGGTACAGGGGCCCATGGCAGATTAGGGGCCTGGCCGCAGCAATGGGAGACGCCCGTAATCTGCCAGCATCCTATGACAAAATGGAATCCAGCAGGAGTGTTAGGAGACCTGAAAGTGGCACATGGCAGAGTGTGGCGATGGAGACAGCAGCAATGGGAGGCGGTACAGGGACCCATGACACACTGTGGACCTGGCAGCAGCGTGAGGAGGCGGTACAGGGGCCCATGGTAGATTAGGGGCCTGGCCGTAGCAATGTGAGGCCCGTAATCTGCCAGCATCCTATGACAAAATGGAACCCAGCAGCAGTGTGAGGAGACCTGAAAGTGGCACATGGCAGAGTGTGGCGATGGAGACAGCAGCAATGGGAGGCGGTACAGGGACCCATGACACACTGTGGACCTGGCAGCAGCGTGAGGAGGCGGTACAGGGGCCCATGGCACATTAGGGGCCTGGCAGCAGCAATGGGAGACGCCCGTAATCTGCCAGCAACCTATGACAAAATGGAACCCAGAAGCAGTGTGAGGAGACCGGAAAGTGGCACATGGCAGAGTGTGGCGATGGAGACAGCAGCAATGGGAGGCGGTACAGGGACCCATGACACACTGTGGACCTGGCAGCAGCGTGAGGAGGCGGTACAGGGGCCCATGGCACATTAGGGGCCTGGCCGCAGCAATGTGAGGCCCGTAATCTGCCAGCATCTTTTGACAAAATGTAACCCAGCAGCAGTGTGAGGACACCTGAAAGTGGCACATGGCATGACACACTGTGGACCTGGCAGCAGCATGAGGAGGCGGTACAGGGGCTCATGGCAGATTAGGGGCCTGGCAGCAGCTATGGGAGGCCCGTAATCTGCCAGCACCCTATGACAAAATGGAACACACCAGCAGTGTGAGGAGACCTGAAAGTGGCACATGGCATGACACTGTGGACCTGGCAGTAGCGTGAGGAGGCGGTACGGGGGCCCATGGCAGATTAGGGGCCTGGCAGCAGCTATGGGAGGCCCGAAATCTGCCAGCACCCTATGACAAAATGGAACACACCAGCAGTGTGAGGAGACCTGAAAGTGGCACATGGCATGACACACTGTGGACCTGGCAGCAGCGTGAGGAGGCGGTTCGGGGGCCCATGGCAGATTAGGGGCCTGGCAGCAGCTATGGGAGGCCCGTAATCTGCCAGCACCCTATGACAAAATGGAACACAGCAGCAGTGTGAGGAGACCTGAAAGTGGCACATGGCATGACACTGTGGACCTGGCAGTAGCGTGAGGAGGCGGTACGGGGGCCCATGGCAGATTAGGGGCCTGGCAGCAGCTATGGGAGGCCCGTAATCTGCCAGCACCCTATGACAAAATGGAACACAGCAGCAGTGTGAGGAGACCTGAAAGTGGCACATGGCATGACACTGTGGACCTGGCAGTAGCGTGAGGAGGCGGTACGGGGGCCCATGGCAGATTAGGGGCATGGCAGCAGCTATGGGAGGCCCGTAATCTGCCAGCACCCTATGACAAAATGGAATCCAGCAGGAGTGTGAGGACACCTGAAAGTGGCACATGGCAGAGTGTGGCGATGGAGACAGCAGCAATGGGAGGCAGTACAGGGACCCATGACACACTGTGGACCTGGCAGCAGCATGAGGAGGCGGTACAGGGGCCCATGGCAGATTAGGGGCCTGGCCGCAGCAATGTGAGGCCCGTAATCTGCCAGCATCCTATGACAAAATGGAACACACCAGCAGTGTGAGGAGACCTGAAAGTGGCACATGGCATGAAACACTGTGGACCTGGCAGCAGCGTGAGGAGGCGGTACGGGGGCCCATGGCAGATTAGGGGCCTGGCAGCAGCTATGGGAGGCCCGTAATCTGCCAGCACCCTATGACAAAATGGAACACAGCAGCAGTGTGAGGAGACCTGAAAGTGGCACATGGCAGAGGCATGATTCATGGCGGATTTAGTCAGTTGTGTCAGGAACTGGTGGTTTGAAATCCAGACTAATCCACGCCTGATTCATTTTCACAAACGTGAGTCTCTCCACACTTTGGGTGGACAGTCGTGTCCTCCGCGGAGTTACAATACCTCCTGCCGCACTAATCACGCGCTCCGATGCCACGCTACTGGCCGGGCATGACAGCCTTTCAAGGGCAAATTCAGCTAGTTGGGGCCAAAGGTCAAGTTTCGTTGCCCAGTAGTCAAGGGGATTGTCTACCTCGGTTGGCAGGGTGCTGTCCAAGTAGGCCCAAGCCTGTTGTTTGAGCTCCTGCTCCTCCACTCCTGTCCGCTGAGTGGAAAAACCACCCATTTCACTCAATAATTCCTGAGCACAAATGTCCTCCTCTACCTCCTCCTCTTCTTCCTGTCCTGCCCCCACAGGGGTCATGTGGCGTTGAGATCTGTGCGCCACGTCTACCGCACCCTGACCAGCCATTGTTAACAGCATTTGTTCCAGGACGTGCAACAGAGGAATGACGTCGTTCATCCCATAGTCCTGCCGACTCACGAATAGCGTGGCCTCCTCAAAGGGCCTGAGCAAGCGGCAGGTGTCACGCATGAGCTGCCAATGGCTGACATCGAAGTTACACAGGGGAGTACCTTTATCCGCTTGTAACATCAGGAAATCGGTGATGGCCTTTCGCTGCTCGTAAAGGCGGTCTAACATGTGTAGGGTTGAATTCCACCTTGTTGCAACGTCGCAGATCAGGCGATGCTGTGGAATTCCGTTCTGCCGCTGCAGCTCAAGGAGGGTGTGCTTTGCGGTGTAGGAATGGCTGAAATGCATGCAAAGTTTACGTGACATTTTAAGGATGTCTTGCAGTGGGATGGTGGATTTTAGGAACCGCTAGACAACCAGATTGAACACGTGAGCCATGCATGGCGCATGGCACAACCTTCCTTGACGCAGAGCAGACACCATGTTCTTTTCGTTGTCGGTCAACATGGTTCCGATTTTCAGTTTGCGCGGAGACAGCCATCTGTCGATTTCTCTGTTCATTACACTCAGAAGTTCCTCCCCTGTGTGACTACGTTCGCCAAGGCATACCAGGTGCAGCACAGCGTGACACCGTTGCGCCCTGCACATGTGATATGCCGGTCGGGTAATGGGACTTGGCACGGGGGTGGCGGCTGAGGACACGGCGGAAGAAGAGGTGGTAGAGGCGGACATCTTTGCTGGACCAAGGACGTGCAAACGTGGAGGCAAAAGCGTCGTGACCTGTCCAAGTTGCTGGTGCGGCTGTGCCGGCACCACGTTCACCCAGTGGGCCGTAAATGACATGTACTGTCCCTGACCGTAGTTACAGCTCCACACGTCGGCGCTGCCGTGCACTTCGGCAGAGACCGACATGCTCAAAGACTGGCCCACCATCTCTTCTACATGTGAATGCAGGGCTGGCACTGCCTTTTTGGCAAAGAAATGACGGCTTGGCACTCTCCACCACGGCGCGGCACAAGCCATCATTTCTCGGAAAGGTGCTGAGTCCACCACTTGGAAAGGGAGGGACTGCAGCACCAGCAACTTGGACAGGAGGACGTTCAGCTTTTGCACCGTCGGGTGCGTGCTCGCAAACTGTTGTCTCTTGGAAACGGATTCCAAAAAAGACTGCTGACGGAATCCGTGAAGAGGAGTAGCAGGAGAAGGAGCATCTGAACGAGCGGAACAACTCCCCTCAGCAGAGGTGTTGGAGCCTTGACTGACTGATAGAGGGCGATTGACGTCGGGTGACGGAGCAAGTAACGGAGCGGGTGATGGAGCGGGGGCTGGGGCAGGCAGAACCGCCGTATCTTTATCACGGTTTTCCCAGGCCACCAAATGGCGACGCTGCATATGCTGACGCAACGCTGTAGTCCCAACATGGGCCCCCTGGCCACGCTTGACTTTCTGGCCACATAGTCGACATACGGCTACGTTTACTTCCTCGGGCGGCTTGATGAAAAATTGCCACACCGCCGAGTAGGAAACTTTGCCCCCGCTACTCCTCACTGGCTGACTGCTACTTCCTCCGTGCACACCGGCACCACTACTGGCCGTGGTGGTAGGCTGCAGTGGAGCTGGTGCTCTACTCCGTGGCCGTTTGCCTCCACTGACACTGCTGCGACCCTGCTGCCTCCTGGGCAACCCACCGACTGTTTTGCTCGCTGCCAAGCTGGCACCCTCTTCTCCTGATGATGCGGAAGAAATTACCTGATGACGACGAGGCTGCCAAGTGCGATCAACCTCCTCATCATCAAGTAGGGTCTCCGCCTCACTACTAGCCCCCTCGGCTGCGTCTGGGTCAGGAGACAGACCTGTCTCTAGACCGGCTACCGAGCCACTCTCCTCGCCAGTACTTCTTCGCCTGGCTGCTGAAGAGGCGGATGTCTCCCCCCGTTCCTGACCGCCCTCTGTTATCTCTTCCTCACTGTACAGTGGGGCTGAGCCCACAGCATGCGATACTTCGCTTGGTGAGGGAACAGCAAAGGACAGGGGCAGGTAGAGGACACGTGATTTCAGTGGGCTTGCTCCCGGTCCATGCCAACTAACGGTTGTGTCTGACGTACACACTGACCATTGGCTGTAGGTGTCAGAGGTGACCTGGGAAGAGGAAGACGACCGAGCCAACCAATCGATGACGGCAGGGTTGTCGGTGGAGACACGACCGCTGGATGACACCGGGAGCACTGGCCTCTGGCTGCGACTAGTGCTGCCTCGACCCCTTCCTCTGCTGCCACGTCTGCTTGCTCCTAAAACATTGCCTCCTCTGCCACTCCTCTGCATGTTGTCTGACATACTCTTTAATTCAACGATTATGTGTCCCTGAGTAACAATTCTGTGTCTGTCCCTGAGTAACAATTCTGTGTCCCTGAGTAACACTTCTGTGTCCCTCAGTAACACTTCTGTGTCCCTCATTAACAATTCTTTGTCCCTCAGTAACAATTCTGTGTCCATGAGTAACAATTCTGTGTCCATGAGTAACAATTCTGTGCCTGTCCATGAGTAACAATTCTGTGTCCCTCAGTAACAATTCTGTGTCCCTCAGTAACAATTCTGTGTCCCTGAGTAACAGTTCTGTGTCCCTGAGTAACAGTTCTGTGTCCCTGAGTAACAGTTCTGTGTCCCTGAGTAACAGTTCTGTGTCCCTGAGTAACAGTTCTGTGTCCCTGAGAAACAATTCTGTGTGTCCCTCAGTAACAATTCTGTGTGTCCCTCAGTAACAATTCTGTGTCCCTCAGTAACAATTCTGTGTCCCTCAGTAACAATTCTGTGTCTGTCCCTCAGTAACAATTCTGTGTCCCTCAGTAACAATTCTGTGTCCCTCAGTAACAATTCTGTGTCTGTCCCTGAGTAACAGTTCTGTGTCCCTGAGTAACAGTTCTGTGTCCCTCAGTAACAATTCTGTGTCTGTCCCTGAGTACCAATTCTGTGTCCCTCAGTAACAATTCTGTGTCCCTCAGTAACGATTCTGTGTCCCTCAGTAACGATTCTGTGTCCCTCAGTAACAATTCTGTGTCCCTCAGTAACAATTCTGTGTCCCTGAGTAACAATTCTTTGTCCCTGAGTAATTCTGTGTCCCTGAGTAATTCTGTGTCCCTGAGTAACAATTCTGTGTCCCTCAGTAACAATTCTGTGTCCCTCAGTAACAACTCTGTGTCCCTCAGTAACAATTCTGTGTCTGTCCCTGAGTAACAATTCTGTGTCTGTCCCTGAGTAACAATTCTGTGTCCCTCAGTAACAATTCTGTGTCCCTCAGTAACAATTCTGTGTCCCTCAGTAACAATTCTGTGTCCCTCAGTAACAATTCTGTGTCCCTCAGTAACAATTCTGTGTCTGTCCCTGAGTAACGTTTCTGTGGCCCTAAGTAACGTTTCTGTGGCCCTAAGTAACGTTTCTGTGGCCCTCAGTAACAATTCTGTGTCCCTGAGTAACAATTCTGTGTCTGTCCCTGAGTAACAATTCTGTGTCTGTCCCTGAGTAACAATTCTGTGTCTGTCCCTGAGTAACAATTCTGTGTCCCTCAGTAACAATTCTGTGTCTGTCCCTGAGTAACAGTTCTGTGTCCCTGAGTAACAATTCTGTGTCCCTGAGAAACAATTCTGTGTGTCCCTCAGTAACAATTCTGTGTGTCCCTCAGTAACAATTCTGTGTCCCTCAGTAACAATTCTGTGTCCCTCAGTAACAATTCTGTGTCTGTCCCTCAGTAACAATTCTGTGTCCCTCAGTAACAATTCTGTGTCTGTCCCTCAGTAACAATTCTGTGTCCCTCAGTAACAATTCTGTGTCCCTCAGTAACAATTCTGTGTCCCTCATTAACAATTCTGTGTCTGTCCCTGAGTAACAGTTCTGTGTCCCTCAGTAACAGTTCTGTGTCCCTCAGTAACAATTCTGTGTCTGTCCCTGAGTACCAATTCTGTGTCCCTCAGTAACAATTCTGTGTCCCTCAGTAACGATTCTGTGTCCCTCAGTAACGATTCTGTGTCCCTCAGTAACAATTCTGTGTCTGTCCCTGAGTAACAATTCTGTGTCCCTGAGTAACAATTCTGTGTCCCTGAGTAATTCTGTGTCCCTGAGTAACAATTCTGTGTCCCTGAGTAACAATTCTGTGTCCCTCAGTAACAATTCTGTGTCCCTCAGTAACAACTCTGTGTCCCTCAGTAACAATTCTGTGTCTGTCCCTGAGTAACAATTCTGTGTCTGTCCCTGAGTAACAATTCTGTGTCCCTCAGTAACAATTCTGTGTCCCTCAGTAACAATTCTGTGTCCCTCAGTAACAATTCTGTGTCTGTCCCTGAGTAACGGTTCTGTGGCCCTAAGTAACGGTTCTGTGGCCCTAAGTAACGTTTCTGTGGCCCTAAGTAACGTTTCTGTGGCCCTAAGTAACGTTTCTGTGGCCCTAAGTAACGTTTCTGTGGCCCTGAGTAACAATTCTGTGTCTGTCCCTGAGTAACAATTCTGTGTCTGTCCCTGAGTAACAATTCTGTGTCTGTCCCTGAGTAACAATTCTGTGTCTGTCCCTGAGTAACAATTCTGTGTCCCTCAGTAACAATTCTGTGTCTGTCCCTGAGTAACAGTTCTGTGTCCCTGAGTAACAGTTCTGTGTCCCTGAGTAACAATTCTGTGTGTCCCTCAGTAACAATTCTGTGTGTCCCTCAGTAACAATTCTGTGTCCCTCAGTAACAATTCTGTGTCTGTCCCTGAGTAACAATTCTGTGTCCCTCAGTAACAATTCTGTGTCCCTCAGTAACAGTTCTGTGTCTGTCCCTGAGTAACAGTTCTGTGTCCCTGAGTAACAGTTCTGTGTCCCTCAGTAACAATTCTGTGTCTGTCCCTGAGTAACAATTCTGTGTCCCTCAGTAACAATTCTGTGTCCCTCAGTAACAATTCTGTGTCCCTCAGTAACAATTCTGTGTCCCTCAGTAACAATTCTGTGTCTGTCCCTGAGTAACAGTTCTGTGTCCCTGAGTAACAGTTCTGTGTCCCTGAGTAACAATTCTGTGTCCCTCAGTAACAATTCTGTGTCCCTCAGTAACAATTCTGTGTCTGTCCCTGAGTAACAATTCTGTGTCCCTCAGTAACAATTCTGTGTCTGTCCCTCAGTAACAATTCTGTGTCTGTCCCTCAGTAACAATTCTGTGTCCCTCAGTAACAATTCTGTGTCCCTCAGTAACAATTCTGTGTCTGTCCCTGAGTAACAGTTCTGTGTCCCTGAGTAACAGTTCTGTGTCCCTGAGTAACAGTTCTGTGTCCCTGAGTAACAATTCTGTGTCCCTCAGTAACAATTCTGTGTCTGTCCCTGAGTAACAATTCTGTGTCCCTCAGTAACAATTCTGTGTCCCTCAGTAACAATTCTGTGTCTGTCCCTGAGTAACAATTCTGTGTCCCTCAGTAACAATTCTGTGTCCCTCAGTAACAATTCTGTGTCTGTCCCTCAGTAACAATTCTGTGTCTGTCCCTCAGTAACAATTCTGTGTCTGTCCCTCAGTAACAATTCTGTGTCCCTCAGTAACAATTCTGTGTCCCTCAGTAACAATTCTGTGTCCCTCAGTAACAATTCTGTGTCCCTCAGTAACAATTCTGTGTCCCTCAGTAACAATTCTGTGTCTGTCCCTGAGTAACAGTTCTGTGTCCCTGAGTAACAGTTCTGTGTCCCTCAGTAACAATTCTGTGTCTGTCCCTCAGTAACAATTCTGTGTCCCTCAGTAACAATTCTGTGTCCCTGAGTAACAATTCTGTGTCCCTGAGTAATTCTGTGTCCCTGAGTAACAATTCTGTGTCCCTGAGTAACAATTCTGTGTCCCTCAGTAACAATTCTGTGTCCCTCATTAACAACTCTGTGTCCCTCAGTAACAATTCTGTGTCTGTCCCTGAGTAACAATTCTGTGTCTGTCCCTGAGTAACAATTCTGTGTCCCTCAGTAACAATTCTGTGTCCCTCAGTAACAATTCTGTGTCCCTCAGTAACAATTCTGTGTCCCTCAGTAACAATTCTGTGTCCCTCAGTAACAATTCTGTGTCCCTCAGTAACAATTCTGTGTCCCTCAGTAACAATTCTGTGTCTGTCCCTGAGTAACGTTTCTGTGGCCCTAAGTAACGTTTCTGTGGCCCTAAGTAACGTTTCTGTGGCCCTCAGTAACAATTCTGTGTCCCTGAGTAACAATTCTGTGTCTGTCCCTGAGTAACAATTCTGTGTCTGTCCCTGAGTAACAATTCTGTGTCTGTCCCTGAGTAACAGTTCTGTGTCCCTGAGTAACAGTTCTGTGTCCCTGAGTAACAGTTCTGTGTCCCTCAGTAACAGTTCTGTGTGTCCCTCAGTAACAATTCTGTGTCCCTGAGTAACAATTCTGTGTCTGTCCCTGAGTAACAATTCTGTGTCTGTCCCTGAGTAACAATTCTGTGTCCCTCAGTAACAATTCTGTGTCCCTCAGTAACAATTCTGTGTCCCTCAGTAACAATTCTGTGTCCCTCAGTAACAATTCTGTGTCTGTCCCTGAGTAACAGTTCTGTGTCCCTGAGTAACAGTTCTGTGTCCCTCAGTAACAGTTCTGTGTCCCTCAGTAACAATTCTGTGTCTGTCCCTGAGTAACAATTCTGTGTCCCTCAGTAACAATTCTGTGTCCCTCAGTAACAATTCTGTGTCCCTCAGTAACAATTCTGTGTCCCTGAGTAACAGTTCTGTGTCCCTGAGTAACAGTTCTGTGTCCCTCAGTAACAATTCTGTGTCCCTCAGTAACAATTCTGTGTCTGTCCCTGAGTAACAATTCTGTGTCTGTCCCTGAGTAACAATTCTGTGTCCCTCAGTAACAATTCTGTGTCTGTCCCTGAGTAACAGTTCTGTGTCCCTGAGTAACAGTTCTGTGTCCCTGAGTAACAGTTCTGTGTCCCTGAGTAACAGTTCTGTGTCCCTCAGTAACAATTCTGTGTCCCTCAGTAACAATTCTGTGTCCCTCAGTAACAATTCTGTGTCCCTCAGTAACAATTCTGTGTCCCTCAGTAACAATTCTGTGTCTGTCCCTCAGTAACAATTCTGTGTCTGTCCCTGAGTAACAGTTCTGTGTCCCTGAGTAACAGTTCTGTGTCCCTGAGTAACAGTTCTGTGTCCCTGAGTAACAGTTCTGTGTCCCTGAGTAACAGTTCTGTGTCCCTCAGTAACAGTTCTGTGTCCCTCAGTAACAATTCTGTCTGTCCCTGAGTAACAATTCTGTGTCTGTCCCTGAGTAACAGTTCTGTGTCCCTGAGTAATAGTTCTGTGTCCCTGAGTAACAGTTCTGTGTCCCTGAGTAACAATTCTGTGTCCCTCAGTAACAATTCTGTGTCCCTCAGTAACAATTCTGTGTCCCTCAGTAATAGTTCTGTGTCTGTCCCTGAGTAACAGTTCTGTGTCCCTCAGTAACAATTCTGTGTCCCTCAGTAACAATTCTGTGTCCCTCAGTAACAATTCTGTGTCCCTCAGTAACAATTCTGTGTCTGTCCCTCAGTAACAATTCTGTGTCTGTCCCTCAGTAACAATTCTGTGTCTGTCCCTCAGTAACAATTCTGTGTCTGTCCCTGAGTAACAATTCTGTGTCCCTCAGTAACAATTCTGTGTCTGTCCCTGAGTAACAGTTCTGTGTCCCTGAGTAACAGTTCTGTGTCCCTGAGTAACAGTTCTGTGTCCCTGAGTAACAGTTCTGTGTCCCTCAGTAACAATTCTGTGTCTGTCCCTCAGTAACAATTCTGTGTCTGTCCCTCAGTAACAATTCTGTGTCTGTCCCTCAGTAACAATTCTGTGTCCCTCAGTAACAATTCTGTGTCCCTCAGTAACAATTCTGTGTCCCTCAGTAACAATTCTGTGTCTGTCCCTGAGTAACAGTTCTGTGTCCCTGAGTAACAGTTCTGTGTCCCTGAGTAACAGTTCTGTGTCCCTCAGTAACAATTCTGTGTCTGTCCCTGAGTAACGTTTCTGTGGCCCTAAGTAATGGTTCTGTGGCCCTAGGTAACGTTTCTGTGGCCCTAGGTAACGTTTCTGTGGCCCTAAGTAACGATTCTGTGGCCCTAAGTAACGATTCTGTGGCCCTAAGTAACGTTTCTGTGGCCCTAAGTAACGTTTCTGTGGCCCTAAGTAACGTTTCTGTGGCCCTAAGTAACGTTTCTGTGGCCCTAAGTAACGTTTCTGTGGCCCTAAGTAACGTTTCTGTGGCCCTAAGTAACGTTTCTCTGTCCCTAAGTAACGTTTCTGTGGCCCTAAGTAACGTTTCTGTGGCCCTAAGTAACGTTTCTGTGTCCCTAAGTAACGTTTCTGTGTCCCTAAGTAACGTTTCTGTGGCCCTAAGTAACGTTTCTGTGGCCCTAACTCTGTCCCTAATACAGAGAGGTCTGCCTCTCTTGAATGACTGGAGGCAAATGGAGAATTCTAAAATGGCCGCCATTTATAGCTCGATCATTACACAGTGCTGGCTGGCTGGCTGCTGATTGGCTAATGCGATCACATGTCATGAATGAATGCATTATGGGTCAGCGCGCCTTGTATGCGCGCCTTCCCAGACATCCCCGCTCCGTCGCCGCACATGTCGCCGCCATTTTAGGAAAAATTTCGATTCTAAAAATTTTTTCTAATATTCGAAACAAATTCCACTTCGCCTACTTCGATTCGCTCATCTCTATTTAATTTTTAGTCTGTACCAAAGGTACAGAATCTACAAACTATTAGATATACAGTATATTTGAAAATTGATCTATTCTGCTTTACTGACTTCAGGTTTCAAATCTTGAGGACCTAAAATGTCAGGACAGTACAATACCTCCAAATGTCAGGACGGTACAAATACCCTCAAATGTCAGGACGGTACAAATACCCTCAAATGTCAGGACAGGACAGATACCTCCCCCCCAAATGACCCATTTTTGGAAACTAGACAGTCTTAGGTATTTAATCATGTGATTGCTATGATTGGTCATAACGCTCACATGATATCCCGGCTCAAAGCAGCTGGGTATTGAGCTCGGTGATCCACTGCATCCATAGGATGGCAGATGAGTTCCTACTTACCATTCGAAGGGAAAATCCTGACATCCTGGGTCACATTACATAGAATTACAAGTGTTTCTTTGACCTTCCTAGATGTAGGGTTCATATCATACACATAATCTGCTTTCCATCGGTGGTGGGTTGGAATGCACAGATGTATTTTTGAACATGAGTGGTGATGGCGCAAGATTAAAATGACTTCCATTATGACTGACACTGATTATACATGTTACTTGTTATAAAAAAATAACAGGCTTTATGTATTCTTGATATGAGGTATAATCACTTGGGAGCACTTCCTATTTTTTGGGGAGGTGTCCATGCTGTACGTAAGAAACATCTTGGTAAAAACACAACTTTGAAGTAGGTAGTTTTTGCCAAAAAAAACATTGATTGTTTTGTGTAGCAGCAATAATTGATGTGTTGGAAGCAGTAGAGTCAATACAGCCAAAAACTAAAAGTATACACTTTAAAACAAGAAAGCTATTAACATCATTTACACTGCCAAACCGGGGCAAAGAAAGTCACAGCACATAGGATCTTCTATTCAGTAGCACACTGTACTGTGTACAAACCACAAATCATAATCCTCAAACCCACATTGCGGAGATGATGCAGTTAAAAAAAATGAGGCAAGAACAAAAAAAAAACAATGCCGTGTTTCAGAGGCAAAAGCAAAAGTTTTAAAACACAACTGAAGAGCATGCAAACAATTGGAATGGGGCCCAAGGCAGCGATGTAAGAGACAGAAATAATTTTTTTTCCTCTAAAAAAAAAAACGATCACGGTAAAATATTACAAAGTATCCTTAAATATTGGCCATAAAGCAAGCATCTCTACTTGGACATTACGTCAGTAGAATAGACGAGGCATATTTTATTTAGATAAAACAAATTTCAGCTTAAAAAATGAAAGGAAGACTTGGAAAACCCATCTGATCTCAATGGGGAAAAACTTCCTGCTGGATATCTATAATGACATGGACGGGGCAATGTGTTAGGAATGTAAGGACGCCCCATCATTTGACAGAAATTAAATTTATCAACCTATAAAGGAATGAATTCAAAGACACCCGAAAATCAAAGTGAAAAAATAATGCAGCAGGCTAGTCCATTTCATTGCAGCAACTCAGAATGGTCCTCAGTAGTCTGTGTGGCCCCCATGTGCTTGTATGCATGCCTGATAATGTCGGGGGAGGGTCCTAATGAGACCAGGGATGGTGTCCTGGGGTATTTCCTCCCAGATCTGGATCAGGGCATCACTGAGCTCCTGGATTGTCTGAGGTACAACCTGGCGGAGTCGGATGGACCAAACATGACATCCCAGAGGTGTTCTATTGGATTTAGGTCAGGTGAGCGTGGGGGCCTTTCAATGGTATCAATTCCTCCATCCTCCAGGAACTGCCTGCATACTCTCTCCACAGGAGGCCGCGCATTGTCCTGCATCAGGAGGAACCCAGGATCCACTGCACCAGGAGGAACCCAGGACCCACTGCACCAGCGTAGGGTCTGACAATGGGTCCAAGAATTTCATCCCCATACCTAATGGCAGTCAGGGTGCCATTGTCTAGCCTGTAGAGGTCTGTGTGTCCCTCCATGGATATGCCTCCCCAGACCATCACTGACCCACCACCAAAATGGTCATGCTGAACGGTGTTACAGGCAGCAGAATGTTCTCTATGGCTTCTCCAGACCCTTTCACGTCTGTCACATGTGCTCAGGGGGAACCTGCTCTCATCTGTGAAAAGCACGGGGGGCCAGTGGTGGACCTGCCAATTCTGGTGTTCGATGGCAAATGCCAATCGAGTTCTATGGTGCTGAGCAGTGAGCACAGGGCCCACTTGAGGACGTCGGGCCCTCAGACCACCATCATGAAGTCTGTTTCTGATTGTTCAGTCACAGACATTCATACCAGTGGTCTGCTGGAGGTCATTTTGTAGGGCTCTGGCAGGGCTCCTCCTGTTCCTCCTTGCACAAAGGAGCAGATACTGGTCCTGCTGATGGGTTAAGGACCTTCTGCGGCCCTGTTCTGCTTTCCTAGAGTAACTGCCTGTCTCCTGGAATATCCTCCATGCTCTTGAAACTGTGCTGGGAGAGACAGCAAACCTTCTGGCAATAGCAGGTATTGATGGGCCATCCTGGAGGAGTTGGACTGCCTGTGCAAGCTCTGTAGGGTCCAGGTATTGCCTCATGCTACCAGTAGTGACACTGACCCTAGCCAAATGCAAAACTAGTGAAAAAACAGTCAGAAAAGATGAGGAGGAAAAAAAATGTCAGTGGCCTCCATCTGTAAAGCCATTCCTGTTTTGGGGGTCGACTCATTGTTGTCCATTTAGTGCACCTGTTGCTAATTTAATTAACACCAAAGCAGCTGAAAGTGATTAACACCCCCCTCTGCTATTTCACTGACCAGATCAATATCCCAGAAGTTTCATTGACTTGATGCTATACTTGGATTAAAAAGTCTTCCATTAATTTTTTGAGGAGTGTATATCATGAATCCCCTGAGCACAAAGCAGAGATGAGCGCCTTGGTGAAACCATGGGGAGCAGTGGAGAAGCAAAAGGGGAGGGTGAAAAATTGGAAAAGGTTCTGGAAAACACAGATACCTCTGATGAGGTGGAAAGTTTGTAATCTGTTAGAAAGTCATCTGGATGTCTATTGAGGTCATAAAATCCCCCAGAAGGAGGGAGGCAATCACCAAATCACCAACCTGGCAGCTTCCATTTGGAACTTTTGTACCTGTAGAGTGTTCAGGTCGAGGAGTCAGACACCTCCATTAGCGATCTGCTTCAGGGGGGTCAATGTTTCCCAAAGACACACTAAATACAGGCTGTAAGTGCTTTGTGTTTGCCTGAACTGGATCACATGATACCATAGTGATGTGCGTTCTGGTTTGCACAGCGTTTTTAACCACTTCAGCTCCGGAAGATTTTACCCCCTTCACGACCAGGCCATTTTTTGCTATACCACACTGTGCTACTAAAATTTATATTATCATCACACAAATATAGATTTATCTTGGTGATATTTGATCACCTCTGGGGTTTTTTTAATTTTTGTGATATAAACGGAAAATTAAAAAAAAAAACATGATTTTTTTACTGCTATAAAAAATTTAAAAAAAATCTAATTTCCTCATAAATTTTGGCCAAAATGTATTCTTCTACATGCCTTTGGTAAAAAATTCAAAAATTCCAATAAATGTATATTAGTTGGTTTGTGTGAAAGGTACACCGTCTATAGACTATAGTGGAATTTTTATTTATATACTACTAATGGCGATGATCAGCGATGATATTGTTTATATAATAAAAAATAAAAAGTGGTGATCAAAAGAATTCTCTATTTGTCTGAAAAAAATTACATACATTTTGTTTGGGTACAGTATCGTATGACCGCAAAATTGCCAGTAAGAGTAGCACAGTGCAGTATAAATGCTTTAATGCCTTGTCCCCCACTCCCCATTAAGGATTGGCACCTTTGGGAGCGGGGGGAGCGGGTATCCGAATTTGACAGGTACCCGCTCCCACTTCCACTGCCAATTGCCTAAGCAATCAGCAGCAGAAGTTGTCCTCCCTCCCTCCCTGTAGTCTTGTGGGACACGTGACAGGTCCCAGAAGACTACGGGGCCATTCACAAAGTGCAGCACTTCTCGCTCATGCGCAGTGGGCACCCGGCTGTGAAGCCGCAAGCTGTCAAAGCCGGGTGCCAACACTAAAGATGCCGGCACTAGGGAGAGAGGACGGCCAGTGAAACCAGCGGTGGTGAGGACACCGCTTGTCAGGGATCCCCTCGATCCCCACCGCGATGGTCCCGGCGCAGGCGCAGTATGCCGCCCTGTGCAGGGACGCGGGCTCTAGGTCCGGGCCGGCCGCGGCGCGTGAGTTCGCGCATGCGCAGTAGGAGCCGCGGCCGCCCGCTGGGCACCAATGGCAGCGCAGGGCGCGATATTTAAACGGCCCTGAGCTGTCATTCAGTGCCTTCTGGTCTTGTCCTTGCCCTGTATCCTGTATCCTGTATCTGAACCTGAACCTGTAAGTTGCTGACCCGGATTGTACCTGACCACTGCTGAATTCTCCTGCCCAGACCCTTGCTTTGCCTGACCTCTCTTCCGTATGTCCCCTATTGGATCTGACCTACTGTTGATGACCTGGCGTGTGACCCGACTATTCTCTGCCCGCTGCCTTGTACCGTGCTGTCCACCCCGTTACCGACCCGGCTTGCCTGACTCTGCACTTGCTCCGCCATCCATCCATTCCTCTCAGCGGGGTTCCCAGACCTCCTCATATCAGGCTCTCTCCCGTGGGAGCCCCTGGCGACCACCCCTACCACTGACGGGTGCCCTCAGTAAGCACGACCTGGTCCCGGGGTACTCCAAGTCCATCCCCGCCATCAGGGGCTCTGGTGAACAAGTACTCTGGGACTTAGACTCCGTGCGCTGGGGACACCTGATTAGTGGAGTGCTAGTGGTGTCGCCAGGCGGTCCCTTACACCGCTGGACCGAGGGACAGGTAAATGGCTGTATTTTAAAACTCAGCAGCTACAGTTTTTGTAGCTACTGACTTTTTTTTTTTCTGCTTTAATTGGACCCTATCGTGTAAACTAGGCATCAAACACCTGCGTAATACCTCTCCCTATCTGCACAGCATGGTATCTACTACTGCACCAGCTTTACTCCATTCTAATGAAACAATGTCATTATATGCATCCAATAGGTTATGTACAATGCACCAAAATGTTACATGTTAAATGCATACAATATCTGAAATAATATTAATAAAATGTGTAGTAATAAAAATAGGATAAAATAAAATTCAAATTAACCCCTAGACGCTGAGCTCACGCAAATGTGCGGCCTCTTGGCGGCTGGGCCTTGACGCCAAGCAGCCGCATATTTGTGTACCATTTGAAAATACATATGTACTGAGAGCGCCCGCCCCCTGCGCGCTCCTAGCACATATGTCGGTGTTTCACGGAAAGATCCCGATCTACCCTTGCGAGTGGGACCTTTTCTGATCATGTGACCGCCGTGACAGCGAATCACAGTGGTCACCCTAAAACCCCGCCCCGCCTCCCGGCTTCTGAAACCTCTTAAAGGGCCGGGAGGCGCCGGCACTGAGGGGTTAAAATCAGGGGCGGACTGACAACTCATGGGGCCCCCGGGCAATAGGGGATCATGGGGCCCCTGTGTCCTTGCCCAAACTCAAAAAAGCCTTTGAAAAGGTACCAGGGGCATCTCATGGGGCCCCCTACTGACCCCAAGCCCTCGGCAGTGCCCGAGTTTCAAAATGGTCAGTCCGCCCCTGGTTAAAATAGAAACCTAAACTAGTTTGGGGAGGTGGATGTTTTTAAAAATACAGTAATTTAGTGTTTTATTTTAAAATCATGTATTACAGGTCAAATTCTTTATTTAAACCTAGAAGTGCTAAACTCTTCATTTCATGAATCCACCTTGATTCTTTTTTTCAAAGTTCCCTAATTTTGTTTTCTTCCCTCCAGCAGCTGATATGTTTCTCTATCCCCCAAAACTGTAGTTGCCTGGCATCTTTATTGTGTGCTATACGAAAATGTTTTGATAGATAGTGATGTTTAAAACCTCTATTTATGTTATATACATGTTCCTTCATTCTATCTATCAGAGCTCTTTTGGTCCTGCCTATATAAATCAGATCACATGAGCATTTTAAAGCATACACTACCCCTTTGGTGTCGCACAATATAAATTGCTGAATTTTGTACTCCTTACCCGTAAATGTGATTCTCCTTTTTAGATTATTATTAACCCTGCTGTGACTGTAGCATCTTCCACAAGCATACAATCCTATACCTGTGAAGAAACTAGTTTCATTTTTATTATTAGGGGGTTCAATAATATTCCTAATTAATTTATCTCTTAGATTGGGGGCCTTTTTGTATATAAATCTAGGTTGTTCTGATAGAATATTCTTCAAATGCTTATCTTGTTTTAATATATTCCGATGTCTATGGATAATGCGCTGATATCACTTTGGATTGTTGATTATATTCCAAAACTACCGGTATATCCATATCCCCCTTATCTTTGCGTTTGTTATTATTATTATACAGTATTTATAAAGAGCCGATAGTTCGCTCAGCGCTGTACATTACAAAGGGGGACAGAACATGTGACAGAATACCAATACAATGCAAAACATGAGGGGATCGAGGGCCCTGCTCTTTCGAGCTTACAATCTAGGAGTTATCTAATAATAATTCATTTCTGTTGAGCTCCCTTATTTTATTTATTTCCTTCTCAATCTTTTTCCTGGTAACCTTTTTGTATAAATCTTTCTGCTATAATTTGTAGTAAATCTCAAGATTATGAAATACAAAGTCAATTTCTATTAATACGCATCAATTGTCCCCTTGGGATGTTTGTGAGCCATGGTTTGAAATAGCAACTATTAGTAGGAATGTAGGCATTTCTATCAGTACTTTTTAAAATATGTTTTAGTGTAGATTACATTCTCATCTCTAATCATTTCTAAGTCCAGAAAATGTATGTTGTAAGGATTAATCTCCCAACTTAATTTAATATTTTTATCATTATTATTCAGGTTGACCAGGAATTCATGTAAGGAGTTTTGTTCTCCCTGCCACACTAATAAGATCGTCAATAAATCTGTACAGGGTTACTTCCTTCTTTACATTTTCAGAAATAGTTTCCTCTTCCCATTCAGCCATATATACGTTTGCAATGCTGGGAACAAACTCCGCTCCCATAGCCGCTCCCGCTGTTTGTAGATAATATACTCCCTGGTACCAAAAATAATCGCAGGCTATCCCCTCTTCAGTCTATCATGAATGCTGCTGCCAGATTCATCCACCTTACTAACCGTTCTGTATCTCCCACCCCCCTCTGCCAATCCATCCACTGGCCTCCACTCAGTGTCCTCCACCCCTCTCTGCCAATCCCTCCACTGGCCTCCACTCAGTGTCCTCCACCCCTCTCTGCCAATCCCTCCACTGGCCTCCATTCAGTGTCCTCCACCCCTCTCTGCCAATCCCTCCACTGGCCTCCATTCAGTGTCCTCCACCCCTCTCTGCCAATCCCTCCACTGGCCTCTACTCAGTGTCCTCCACCCCTCTCTGCCAATCCCTCCACTGGCTTCCCGTTGCCCAACGGATAAAATTCAAAACACTAACAATAACATATAAAGCCATTTATAACTCTGCCCCAAATTACATCAACGATCTTGTCTCTAAATATCACCCAAACCTTCCTCTCCGCTCCTCGCAAGAACTCCTGCTCTCTAGCTCCATTGTCTCCACCTCCCATGCTCATCTCCAGGACTTCTCCAGAGCTTCCCCCTCCTCTGG
The DNA here is from genome assembly GCF_062004578.1 of Staurois parvus. NCBI lineage: Eukaryota > Metazoa > Chordata > Amphibia > Anura > Ranidae > Staurois > Staurois parvus. Next base: position 156,128 of record NW_028319531.1, on the reverse strand, counting down.
AACTCTCCACCCCAATTTATCAGACTATCGCCTACTCTGCTCACTTTTAGGCGATCTCTGAAAACCTCTCTCTTCAGGGAAGCCTATCTTGCCCTCAGCTAATACTGGAATCTTCTACTCTTCCAACCAGTCCATCCCCCACAGTTACTACCTTTTGTACCACTAGCCCCTCCCTGCTAGATTGTATTGAACTGTATTGTTACTGTATTGTCTCCTGTTATATTGTGAAGCGCTGAGCAAACTGTTGGCGCCGTAAATCCTGTATAACAATAATAATGTTTAAGACAAAATGTTTATGATAAATTCGTGTTAATGTGGAGTAATTATTTTAATGCCCATTTAGCTGCCTTAATTGCCCCTTCATGTTCTATATCAGTGTATAGTGCTAATACATCAGCTGTACTAAGGACAGTTTGTTATGTTACCTCTATATTCTGAATTAATTGTATGATGTGTTGTATCCTTATGATACGCTGGTGTCTGCGCTTCTAGTGGTTGTAAGAAACAATCCACATACTCCCCCATTCTAGCTGATAGAGAATCTATCCCTTTAATAATTGGCCTTCTGGGGGTTGTTTGCTATCTTTATGAATTTTTGGAACCTGTAGATGACCGGTAGTTTACATAAAAATGGAATTAGATTTTTTTTTCTTCTTTTTAATTTAGTATGCCCTTCCTACTTCCATATTTCACTATTTTTTCCAATGCTTTTTTATATTGTTTAGTAGGACTCCTTCCCCTTTATCCGCAGGGCGGATGACTGTCTTTCCTTTTTCCTAATGTCTCAATGCCCCTCCTGATTTTTAGAGTTTCTCTATGTTTTTTATGGATAATCTATCTAAATCCTCTATAACTAATTTATTGAATATATCTACATAGAGGAACAGAAGTATTTGAACACCCTGCGATTTTGCAAGTTCTCCCACTTAGAAATCATGGAGGGGTCTGACATTCACATTGTAGGTGCATTCCCACTCTGAGAGACAGAATTAAAAAATAAATTCAGGAAATCCCATTGTATGATTTGTAAAGAATGTATTTGTCTTGCACTGCTGAACAGAAGTATTTGAACCCCTGAGAAGATCCGTGTTAATATTTGGTACAGAAGCCTTTGTTTGCAATTACAGAGGTCAGACGTTTCCTGTAGTTCCTGACCAGGTTTGCACTGCAACAGGGATTTTGGCCGACTCCTCCACACAGATCTCCTCTAGATCTGTCAGGTTTCGGGGCTGTCACTGAGCAAAACGGAGTTTCAGCTCCCTCCAAAGATGTTCTATTGGATTTAGGTCTGGAGACTGGCTAGGCCACTCCAGAACCTTGATATGCTTCTTACGGAGCCACTCCTTGGTTCTCCTGGCTGTGTGCTTCTGGTCCTTGTCATGTTGGAAGACCCAGCCACGACCCATCTTCAATGCTCTGACTGAGGGAAGGAGGTTGTTGCGCAAAATCTCACAATAAATGGCCCCATTCATCCTCTCCTTAATACAGTGCAGTCGTCCTGTCCCCTTCACAGAAAAGCACTCCCAAAGCATGATGTTACCACCTCCATGCTTCACAGTAGGGATGGTGTTCTTGGGATGCAACTCATCCTTCTTTTTCCTCCAAACACGACGAGTGAAATTTAGACCAAAAAGTTCTACTTTGGTCTCATCTGACCACATGACTTTCTCCCATGCCTCCTCTGGATCATCCAGATGGTCATTGGCAAACTTCAGACGGGCCTGGACATGTGATGATTTGAGCAGGGGAACCTTCCGTGCAATGCATGATTTGAAACCATGACGGTGTAGTGTTCTACAGACAGTGACCTTTGAAATTGTGGTCCCAGCTCTCTTCATGTCATTGACCAACTCCTCCCTTGTAGTTCTGGGCTGATTCCCCACTTTTCTTATCATCAGTGATACCCCACAAGGTGAGATCTTGCATGGAGCCCCAGTCCGAGGGAGACTGACAGTCGTCTTTAGCCTCTTCCATTTTCTAACAATTGCTCCAACAGTTGATCTATTTTCACCAAGCTGCTTGGCAATTGCCCCGCAGCCCTTTCCTCCTTGTGGAGGTCCACAATTTTGTCTCTGGTATCTTTTGACAGCTCTTTGGTCTTGCCCATGGTAGTAGTTGGCGTCTGACTGACTGGGGTGGACAGGTGTCTTTAAAGAGCTCAGAGAGGTGCTACTAAGTTAGATTAATGAGTGGAGTAGAGGTGGACTTTTTAAAGGTGCAGTAACAGGTCTTTGAGAGCCAGAATTCTTGCTGTTTCTTAGGTGTTCAAATACTTATCTTCAGCAGTGCAAGACAAATACATTCTTTAAAAATCATACAATGTGATTTCCTGAATTTTGTTTTAAATTCTGTCTCTCAGAGTGGGAATGCACCTACAATGTGAATTTCAGAGCCCTCCATGATTTCTAAGTGGGAGAACTTGCAAAATCGCAGGGGGTTCAAATACTTCTGTTCCTCACGGTATGTATCTGTTGTCTGTAGCCACTGGGTTGAAAGTAGACTTGTTACTAAGATGTGTATGATATTCTCCCTTTCTTACATCATTTTGAATAGGGCTGGGTTGTGGATTTTGAGCATAATATTTTTTAATGTTAAGACTCCTCACTCATTTTTGAATACCAACATAGGTTTCAAACTTATTGAGGCTTTTGATTGGAGCAAATTTTAATCCTTTATCTAGGACCTGTATCTCTTCCTCTGTGAGTGCTATCCCACTAAGGTGGAAAATACCTTCACCTGTTATTCCCTTCTTCTTTTTCCTCCCCTACATCCTCTGTAATCAGCAGGATACACATTTCTAAAAAGAGCTATTTTAGGCATGTGATATCATCTGGAAAGGAAATCACTGGAAGTTCTCTTTGTCGCTGTCGTGCAGCCAATTGTTTATTTAAACAAAACTCAGGCAGGGCAACGCCTCCCAGCACCTTCACATGCAGCACAGACCACAGCTATTACAAGGTAACCTGAACTTCTATTTATATGGTCACAGCCTGATGAAAAATCTATATATTATTATTTATTTCAGGTACTTATATAGCGCCATCAATTTATGCCGTGCTTTACATATATATTGTACATTCACATCAGTCCCTAACCCTCAAGGGGCGTACAATCTAAGGTCCCTAACTCACATTCATACATACACATACTAGGGACAATTTAGACAGGAGCCAATTCACCTACCAGCATGTCTTTGGAGTGTGTGTGTATATATATATATAAAAAATTTAAAAAAATATATATATATACATATATATATATATATATAGACAGCGTTTTGTAATTTTAAATATATATATATACACACACTATATTGGTTTGTGGTGCTCAGATTCAGTGCGTTTCCTCTTTAATTTCTCCACACTCAATGGGGAATAAACACCACCAAAAGAAACCTCTATCTTTCTCTAAAAACAGATATGAAATTAATGTGTGAACAATGTTGTATGACTGAGTAATTGTCATTCAAAATATGACAGTTTATCATTCCGGTCATCAAGTGGTTAAAGCCTCCGGCCTCCAACTCCGGTAGGGTGGCCACCTCATCCCTTTAAAGCTGAACACATATTAATTACACAGGTTCTGGGACTGATTAAGGTGGTAATTAAACTCACTCAGTGCCTTATCTGTATAAAATTAGACTCAGAATCTGTGTCATTAATATATGTTCGGGTTTAAAGTGATGAGGTTCTCCCTTGCAGTGGGACGGCACCCGCACTGCAAGAGTTAACGGTTCCTTTTAGTCTAGAGGACGTATAAAGCATTTCCCGATTCTCCAGCAAACGGCACTCCCCTTGGCTCCAACTGTGGACTATCTCTCGGTTTCCTAACATCCAGCTAGGGTTGGGGTCTCTGCATTGGTCTTGATGACTACAGAGGGCCTCAGACCACCAGGGCTGGGGGAGCAGAGGCTGCAAAGACCAGTATAGCAGTGCATAGGAATCTACGGGGGAGTGGACGATCAAAACTGTTCCCCCTCCCCCCATCCCCCTAGACATAAACTAGCTGGTAGCAGGTGCAGAGAGGATTTTTACTTTTCTTGGAGTTCTGCTTTAACTTTTTATGTATGGATTGCAGGTCATAGAGGGAAGGGCCGTGAGAATCCCTCCTAGGAGGACACAGGCCAGAGAACCTCCATTGTCCGGCTCTGTAATGTATCCAGGGGCGGACTGACCATTGGAAACTCGGGCACTGCCCGAGGGCCCGGGGTCAGTAGGGGGCCCCATGAGATGCCCCTGGTACCTTTTTCATAGGCTTTTTTGAGTTTAGGCAAGGACACAGGAGCCCCGTGATCCCCTATTGCCCGGGGGCCCCATGAGTTGTCAGTCCGCCCCTGAATGTATCCTCAGGTACAATGACATTATACACAGAAGAGTGACACTGACCTGATCCCAGGAGGAGAAGAAAGCAGATCACATGTGCAATTTTCAGCCCGCTCCTCATTGCTCCATCCATCCCGGATCCACTCCAAGAAAACTGTGAAAGACGTCCGAGTTGTGGGAAATGACCAAGATGTTCTGAACCTTGTTCCACTTTCACTTTTTAGAAATCAAAAATTACAATCACAGGATGCCAGATTCATTTTCGTCTCCAAACCACACCACAAATAAGAGCAGAGACAACCAAAATCTAAAATCCAAAAACGATATGTCACATCCCTAAATCTATTGAAGTATCAAAAAGAATATTCAGATGGGACTTTTGAGGCACAACATATTTTATAAAACACATTTTTATATCATCCATAGAGAAGGTATTTAACATTAATGGATGAAGTATGTTGGTTAAATACCTTCTCTATGGATGATATAAAAATGTGTTTTATAAAATATTTTGTGCCTCAAAAGTCCCATCTGATTATTCTTTTTGATACTATAAGAGCGCAGAGACATGAGAAGTCCAGCCTACTCCAAAATGTGTTCATATTGTACAAGCAAAGCAAAAATTAAAAAACAAAAAAACAACAAGTTGAAAGATAAGTTACACAACAGTCATTTGTTACTTTGTTTGCTTTCTACAGCTTTTAAGTGTTACTTCCCCTTCTACACTCACTGGCCACTTTATTAGGTCCACCTTGCTAATGCCACGAAAATCTCCCCCTCACCATGACATGGCCACCACCAGCCTGAACCGTTAATACAAGGCAGGATGGATCCCCCACACCATGACACCACCACCACCAGCCTGAACCGCTGATACAAGGCAGGATGGATCCCCCACACCATGACACCACCACCACCAGCCAGAACCATTGATACAAGGCAGGATGGATCCCCCACACCATGACACCTGCACCACCAGCCTGAACCATTGATACAAGGCACGGTGGATCCCCCACACCATGACACCTGCACCACCAGCCTGAACCATTGATACAAGGCAGGATGGATCCCCCACACCATGACACCTGCACCACCAGCCTGAACCGTTGATACAAGGCAGGATGGATCCACCACTACCAGCCTGCACCATTGATACAGGGCAGGATGGATCCACCACACCATGACACCACCACCACCACCAGCCTGAACCATTGATACAAGGCAGGATGGATCCTCCACACCATGACACCCCCCACCACCAGCCTGAACCATTCATACAAGGCAGGATGGATCCCCCAGACCATGACACCACCACCACCAGCCTGAACCGTTGATACAAGGCAGGATGGATCCACCACACCATGACACCACCACCACCAGCCTGAACCGTTGATACAAGGCAGGATGGATCCCCCACACCATGACACCACCACCACCAGCCTGAACCGTTGATACAAGGCAGGATGGATCCATGCTTTCATGTTTTTTACGCAAAATTATAACCCTACCATCTGAATGTTGCAGCTGAAATCCAGACTCATCAGACCAGGCAACGTTTCTCCAATCTTCTATTGTCCAATTTTGGTGATTCTGTGCGAGTTGTAGCCCCCGCTTCCTGTACTTTACTGACAGGAGTGGCACCTGGTGTGGTCTTCTGCTGCTGTAGCCCATCTGCTTCAAGGTTAGATGTGTTGTGTGTTCAGAGATGGCATTCTGCACACCTTGGTTGTAACGAGTTGTTATTGGAGTTACTGTTGCCTTTCTATCATCTGGAATCAGTCTGCCCATTCTCCTCTGACATCAACAAGGCATTTTCCTCCACACAACTGCTGCTCACTGGATATTTTCTCTTTTTCTGACCATTCTCTGTAAACCCTACAGATGGTTGTGCGTGAAAATCCCAGGAGATCAGCAGTTTTTTAAATATTCAGACCAGCCCGTCTGGCACCAACAACCATGCCACGGTCAAAGTCACCTAAATCCCCTTTCCTCCCCATTTTGATGCTCAGTCTGAGCTTGAGCAAGTCGTCTTCACAACATCTAGATGTCTAAATGCATTGAGTTGCCGCCGTGTGATTGGCCGATTAGCAATTTGTGTTACCAATCCATTCAACAGGCGGACCTTATAAAGTGGGCGGGGAGTGTTTGGTTTGTTAGGTTTTATCTTCTGAGAGATAGTGTTGTAGAATTGTAGATTTTACTTTACAATAAATGTCTTCCGATCTTATTTTCACCACAGATACACTTTATCAATCAGGGGAATAAATATTTCTGCATGGTTTAATGGGATTTACCATGGGCCTAGTTTTGGATAGAGTGGGCAAGGGTTGGGTCCTCTGTCGGGTTTTTATGTCTGTCTGTACCCCCATTGGGATGATTCGCCCTCTCTATTTGTCCCAGAGAATTAATGTCCCCATTTTGAGCACTAGAACAGGAGTAGAGGGGAAATCTTCAGTTGGGGAAAACCTAGTGACTACTGTCCCCGAGAGTGGGGTCAGATTTTCAAAATGAAATCTGGGGACCACGCCCACAAACACTCCCCCCCCCCCCATACATACCACATCTTCGAACAATTGGCCACAATTTTAGAACAGGAGGCAGCCATTTAAGGTGTATAGACTGAACAGATTGTAGTTAGGAGGCACCAAGATATGCATTCATAGTTTGAGGGGATGTATTGAAGGCACAAGGGAAAGAAATGCAGTGGACCACCCATCAAAGTACACTTAAAGTGTCGCTAAACCCCCAACAGTACAATCAGTCTGTAGATGCAGTAAAGCATGCTTGTTATACTCACTGTGGGACCTAAGGGGTTAATCCTCTGCATTGTGTTAAAAGGCGGTTTGATTCTGTCTTCTCTGATCCTCCCCTTCATCTACTGTCCCCAATCCATCTGCTGACAGTACAGAGCCCTAGGAGTCACTCTGCACATGCTCAATGTAGTGTGTATGGCTAAAGAGTTTTTTTTATCTTTGGGAGAGTGCATGGGATCAGTACAGAGCCAACCAGTGCTGTTCAAACAAAGAGTCAGGGGTGATGCAGCCTCATAGGACAGGTAGAGGAGAATGAAAACTCCTCCTACAAGCTTTAACCAGTGCTCAGCTGGACACTGATATAAGTCACAAGACTTCTATATACTGCTGATAAGAAAAGGGATTTAGCAGTTTATAATGACTAAAATAATTATTTTTCCATGTTCTGTGTACTGTGGGAGACCAGATATAGTGAATGCAGGGTCCGGGGTGAGCGGATATAGGGAATGCGGGGTCCGGGGTGAGCGGATATAGCGAATGCGGGGTCCGGGGAGAGCGGATATAGCGAATGTGGGGTCCGGGGAGAGCGGATATAGCGAATGTGGGGTCCGGGGAGAGCGGATAAAGCGAATGTGGGGTCCGGGGAGAGCGGATACAACGAATGTGGGGTCCGGGGAGAGCGGATACAGCGAATGTGGGGTCCGGGGAGAGCGGATACAGCGAATGCGGGGTCCGGGGAGAGCGGATATAGGGAATGCGGGGTCCGGGGAGAGCGGATATAGGGAATGCGGGGTCCGGGGAGAGCGGATACAGCGAATGCGGGGTCCGGGGAGAGCGGATATAGGGAATGCGGGGTCCGGGGAGAGCGGATATAGCGAATGCGGATATATGGATATGTTACCCGGGGGGCCAAATATCCATTAATCAAAGTTCTCCGGTTCATGAGGGAGCCAATCAGAGGAGATGGGGCCAGCAGGAGGGAGAGGAGAAGAGCTGGCTTTCAGCTGTTGCAGAGAGAGCCATACAGGGGATCAGTTCCAGTAATTGTTGCCCCCCCCCCCCTTGCAGATCACCCTCCCTACCCACAACTGATTCACCCAGCTGCCTGCCTGGGCCCCCCTGCTGGCCTGGGCCCCGTACAGAAGGAATGGTGGTACCCACTTATCCATGGCCCTGACTATGAGTACTATGACCCTGGGCAGAGGAGAGACTGTAGGTAGATAACTGCTGAAGTGCTGCACGTGCTTTCATTTGTGACTACTGCGGACCGTCTGCTAAATATGACTGACTGTATAATGTCAAGTGATTCCGGAATGTATGTCCTGTAATGTGACTGTAATGCGGCTTCCTGAATGCCATTAATAAAGTGCAGCAAACCTATTTCTTGTGTGGACATTCCTTCCTTTGGATATAAAGGTCTATGGCCTGGAATGTCGTGTGGAGGCCTATGGCAGGGCACAACATGGCGGAGGGTTCGGCCTCAGCTGGGGGGACAGTTTCCTTGCAGGGCTGGAGCAGCCAACCACAAAGCCTCTCTTGCATGGGGACCCCAGGGATCCCAGTTAAAGCTTTGTTCAGATTTTCACCCCCTTGAGATACCCTCAGAGTAATCCAGCCGTACCTGACCTGAACCCTGTGCTCCATCCAACCCACTACGGCCTCACTAGCAACAGATCCTGTTGTCACCCCAATACAACTGCTTCAAGAGAAGATCCCGTGAGACGAAAATCAGCAGTCAGTCCACACACAAAGATATTCCTCATTACTTCATTACTGAACACCTTCAGGCCCGGTCTAGAGCAGATTGATGGGCGGGCGGGAAGCTCCTCCTTCTGAGTGGGTGTCATATGGTGTCCTGTTAGAAGGTGCCGCACACACGGTCGCGGGGGGCAGGAAAGTGGCGCGATTTGTCACCAGCTGTTTCCACAGGACACAGACGATGACAGATCACTAGACTGACCCTCTGCAAGTGTCATGTGACCACTGTGACCAATCACAGCAGATCACATGATAATTGTATACAATGGATGGCTTCCTATCATGCCATCCTTGTATACAATTGTGTTAGCTGTGATTGGTCACAGCGGTCACATGGTACAGACAGGGCCAATCACAGCCCATCTGTACCATGTGATGAGCATTGCCCAACCACAGCTAATCAAAACAAAAGACTGAATGAATTGAGTTCCTTTCAGTAACAATGGTTGCTAATATCATGGAAATACATCGGTATCAGCAATCCTAATGTGTGGGAAAATATCCTCATCCCTCCCCCAGAGTAGTACAATGTGACTAGCAAATGTTTTCCTTAATTACTGATGGTGATAGGACACAAGGCATTGCTTCTTTAACCACTTCAGGTCCGGACACTTTCACCCCCCTTCCAGTCTGGACGCTTTCCCCCCCTTCCAGTCCGGACAATTTTCCCCCCTTCCAGTCCGGACACTTTCACCCCCCTTCCAGTCTGGACGCTTTCCCCCCCTTCCAGTCCGGACAATTTTCCCCCCTTCCAGTCCGGACACTTTCCCCCCCTTCCAGTCCGGACACTTTCCCCCCCTTCCAGTCCGGACAATTTCATCCCCTTCCAGTCCAGACGCTTTCACCCCCCTTCCAGTCCAGGCCAATTTTTAGCGCTATCACACTATGAATGACAATTGCGCGGTCATGCAACACTGTACCCATATGAAGTTTTTAGCATTTTTTTTTAGACATAAAATTTTATTTTGGTGGTATTTATTCACCGCTGGGATTTTTATTTTTTTTCCTATATAAATGAAAAAGTCCAAAAATTTGGAAAAAAAAGTGTTTTTCTTATACAATTTTGCAAATAAATAATCTTTCTTCATACATTTTGGCCAAAATATATTCCGTTATCTTTTTAGTAAAAAACAAAATCCAAATTAGTTTATAATCAAAAATTATAATTTAAAAAAAATTTTTGGGCATTTTTATTTTATTTTTTATATTATTATTATTATTATTTTAACATACGGTCACTCTATCAGTAGTGTCACCATGGTAACACTGTGGGGGGTGATGAAGATTTTTTTTTTTTTACACTGATTGCTTTTACTCCCATAAAGACTGTAAAATCAACAATTTCTCCTTCTCTCTGGCTGTATTCTTGCAGCCATTGAGAAATACTGTGTGAGCTGTGATTGGTCACAGCTTGTCACATGGTACAAGGCTGTTGTGAATGGCCCTGTACCATGTGATCTCGGTGATCATTCACAGATTTCACACATAGTAAGCAATGATGTCAGAAGTGACATCTTATTTACTACTGTTCATGTGATCACTGATTGGCCAGTCAGTGATCACATGATCGGGACCTCACACAGAGGTCCTGTACAGCGATTGGTGTTCTGCTGTGTCCTCCTACCTAGGGGGCGCACACAGGCAGGGAAGTGGGGAAGATGTTTATAAACGCCCCCCCCCTCCCCTGCACCGCTCCCGTCATTGTATTGGAGTAGACTCACCATCCTTGTGTGGAGGGAGTGGAGAGAGGAGCGGCACCTCTGCATCCATTCTTCTCCATCTTCATCCCCGGCTCTCTCTGTCAGGCGGCACATCCGGCTCCTCATGTCCCCGATCCCTGCTGACAGCTCCTCTATTATAGCCAGGGGTCTGCAGACCGGCTCAGAGCCAATCACGGAGCCCCTTTTTATATGGGTTAACACCCTTCTGGAATGTTCCCAGGGGTCAGCTGACTTCTCTGATCTCCGGGCGGATCACACCTGTGTCACCTGACAGGGGATGTTGCCGGACAGATTTTCCACAGCTGGACCAGGTGTGATCTGACCTCCTGAGGAGAAAGCAAGGGAAGGGGGGGCCTTGAAACTGCCCCTACCTCAGATGTCACAATCCATGAGTGAGGGGGGCCTGAAAACAGCCTCCCCCTTCCTTCCATTGTAGTGTCAGCCTGTGGTGCAGTAATAATACCGGCTCAGCACCTTCCTCAGTCCTGAAAATGTGAGGTAAAGTCTTCTCTGATACAGCTCTACATACGTGTGCGTGTGTCTTCCTGAACATTTCTGCCTGTTCCATCCATCTCAATGTGTTGGGCTGACAATGCTCTAATCCAGGGGTGGGCAACTGTGTCCCTCCAGCTGTTGTAGAACTACAAGTCCCATGAGGCATTGCAAAACTGACAGTTACAAGCGTGACTCCCAAAGGCAGAGGCATGATGGGACTTGTAGTCCACCAACAGCTGGAGGGCCACAGTTGCCCACCCCCGCTCTAATCCATAGAGGATTCCTTTCATGACATTCCAGGGCCACAGATCATTTCTTTTTCTGGGGGGGGGGGGGGTTCAGCTCTTCTCAAACTCTAAGGCATTGTTTACACGTGATGGGGGGGGTAAAAATGTATGGCAGCAAAGTGGTGCCAATGATCCCCCTGTAGAGTTCAGCGGGCCGTACCTCCTGCTGAACGCAATCCATTCAACTGAATAGGGGCCCCTACAAGAGTGATTGTGGCCCGCTAGTTCAGACCAGGGGCGGACTGACCATTTGGAAACTCGGGCATCGCCCGAGGGCCCGGGGTCAGTAGGGGGCCCCATGAGATGCCCCTGGTACCTTTTTCATAGGCTTTTTTGAGTTTGGGCAAGGACACAGGGGCCCCATGATCCCCTATTGCCCGGGGGCCCCATGAGTTGTCAGTCCGCCCCTGGTTCAGGGTTTAACCCCTTGGAGCCTCCCGGCCCTTTAAGGGTTTCAGAAGCCAGGAGGCGGGGTTTAGGGTCATGTGATCGCAGTGACATGCCGTCACAGTGGTCACATGATCAGGAAAGGTCCCAATCGAAAGAGGAGATGGGGCCCTTGCCGTGAGTCCCGGACACGTGTGTTGGGAGGGGGCAGGGCACGCGCTCTCAGCACATATGTTCTTTTTTATTAGAACGCAAATGTGCGGCCGCTCAGCGTCTCGGCCCAGACTCCGGGAGGTCGCACATTTGGGTTCGGCCGGCATGAAGAGGTTAATGTGGTTGAAGCTGGTGATGAAGAAGCAACACAGCCCCTCCTCTCTGCCTGCCAATTGCTCTCTGAACAGCAACCTGAATACAGATCCTTTTCAGAGGGCGACACGAGTGACAACCGGCCCTGACTGTTTATGTAGCTGAAATCCTGAGGTTTATCACCCCCTCGCCTTCCGGGAACTTTCACCCCCTTTGTGTGAGACACAGAGAGCTTTCTATTGGTGGTATTTAATCACCTCTGGGGGGGGGGGTGATAAACAAACCAAAAACAGCTGAAAATTTAAAAAGAAAAAGTTTTTTTCTTAGTTTCTGTTATAAAATTTTGTAAACAAGTAATTTTTCTCCTTCACTGATGTGCGCTGATGAGGCTGCACTGATGGGCACTGAAAGGCAGTACTCATATATGGCACTGATAGGCAGCACTGACTGTTACTAAGTGGTACTGACTGGAACTGAAAGGCCGCTCAGATGAGCACTGATATGTGGCAGTGATATGCACTGGTAGGCACTGATATGTGGCAGTGATATGCACTGGTAGGCACTGATATGTGGCAGTGATATGCACTGGTAGACACTGATATGTGGCAGGGATATGCACTGGTAGGCACTGATATGTGGCAGTGATATGTGAGATTTTGTCCAATGGCAGACATGCATCCCTACCTGCAGGTAACCAATGGATGTGCAGATACAGGCAGATACGTGTTTACAGCAACACACAGACTTGGCTCTGTTCAGCCCATCACCTAGGTGTACAGGCTGAGCAGCTGCCGATGAATGGAGCACCTGGGAACCCAGATGGAGGTATTTGTAGTGGCGTCCCGAGGCAGGTGCGGGGGGTTCGTGCCGCATTGCTGACACCGACCGCACGGGGTGACACCGTTCCTGCTCCACAAAAAAATAAGTTGTAAAGCAAGCCGACAATCCCCGCAGGATTGATGGGATCTGCAGATTGAGCATAATGAATCGGAGTCTGATCCAGTGTGCTCAATCCGCAGATCCGATCCATCCTGCGGGGATCATCAGCATGCAACCTATACGGGGCGACACCGGACCCGCTCCACAAAAAGGTAAGTTGTAAAGAAAGCCGACGATCCCCGCAGGATGGATCGGATCTGCGGATTGGGGAGCATAATGGATCGGAGTCCGATCCATTATGCTCAATCCTCAGATCCGATCCATCCTGCGGGGATCGTCGGAGGGGGTGTCACCAAGTGTTATCGCAACGGGTGACACCAACCCTAGGGACGCCTCGGGGGAATTTGCAGCACACTTGCAGCACCGGTCATTTAGGAGGTATGAATGAAATCCAAGACTGGATCTGAGCGCACCTTACTGTGCATGGCTGTGTGTTGGTTGCAGCTGGTCAGCAAGGTCGGCTCTTATTCAGTGTAAATGTGCCAACTGAGCCGGCACAAATGACATCATATTACGGCAGGCAGCGCTATCACTGATTTTATTTTACTTTTTTAAAATTGTGTATCATAAGGAATTTTCTGAAGTGCATTGCTTACCACAATAATGTGCTCTGTGCACCGGCTAGGACTGCCATCTCATCCCTTTACCACCGAACACATATGAGTGACACCGGCTCTGTGGATGGTGAAGGTGCTCGTTGGACTCACTTAGTAACTTATCGGCATTAAATTAGCTGCAAAAGCCGTGTAAATGATATGTGATCAGCAGGGGTGGACTGACCGTTTGGAAACTCGGGCACTGCCTGAGGGCCCCATGAGTTGTCAGTTCACCCCTGGTGTTCGGTTTTAAAGGGATGAGGTGGTGACCTTAGCAGCTGCTCAGGTGGTGGATTAGGACTGGATAATAGACAGCCTTACTGTGCAACCGGAGCATTGCAGAGGCATTTCATTATTTTATTAACCACTTCCCGTCCGGCCGCTGTATATAAAGGCCAGATGGTGGCAGTCCAGGCGTCCGCCTTTTTGGACTGTGCGTGCTCCCTGGGAGCGTGCAGCACCACAATCCGGTGCCCGATGTGTCCTCCAGACACAGTGGAACACTGATCATCGTACAGGACATCTGTGTGAGGTCCCGATCATGTGATCACTGATTGGCCAATCAGTGATCACATGCAGAGTAGTAAGCAAGATGTTACTTCTGACATCATTGCTTACTACGTGTGAAATCTATGAATGATCACAGAGGTCACATGGTACAGGGCTATTCACAACAGCCTTGTAGCATGTGACAAGCTGTGACCAATCACAGCTCTCACAGTATTTCTCAATGGCTGCAAGAATGCAGAGAGAAGGAGAAATGATTCCTCTTACAGCCTTTATGGGTGTAAAGCAATCAGTGTAAAAATGGTGACACTGTACTGCTAGGGTGACAGTATGTAAAAAAACAAAACAAAAAAACCCATAAATAATAATATAAAAAATTAAATAAAAATGTAAACATGTTTTTTTTTAACCATTTCAATACCGGTCAATTTTACACCTTCTTGCCCAGGCCAGTTTTCAGGTTTCAGCGCTCTCACACTTTGAACGACAATTGCGCGGTCATACAACATTGTACCCAAACTAAAATTTTATAATTTTCTTCACACAACTAGAGCTTTCTTTTGGTGGTATTTAATGATCGCTGGGGTTTTTATTTTTTGCTAAATTAACAAAAAAAGACCAAAAATTTTGAAAAAAAACCACGTTTTTCTTTGTTTCTGTTATAAAAGTTTACAAATAAATAATTGTTCTTCATAAATTTAGGCCGAGATGTATTCTGCTACATGTCTTTGGTGAAAATAACCCAAATTAGGATGTATTATTTAGTTTGTAGGAAAGTTATAGAGTTCACAAACTATGGGATAGATCTGAATATTGATCAATCCTGAAGTACTGACAGCCAATCTAATTTCTTGAGGTCCAAGAATGTCAGAACGGTACAGATATCCCCCAAATGTCAGGACAGTACAGATATCCCCCAAATGTCAGGACGGTACAGATATCCCCCAAATGTCAGGACAGTACAGATATCCCCCAAATGTCAGGACAGTACAGATATCCCCCCAAATGTCAGGACGGTACAGATATCCCCCAAATGTCAGGACGGTACAGATATCCCCCAAATGTCAGGACAGTACAGATATCCCCCAAATGTCAGCACAGTACAGATATCCCCCAAATGTCAGGACAGTACAGATATCCCCCAAATGTCAGGACAGTACAGATATCCCCCAAATGTCAGGACAGTACAGATATCCCCCAAATGTCAGGACAGTACAGATATCCCCCAAATGTCAGCACAGTACAGATATCCCCCAAATGTCAGAACGGTACAGATATCCCCCAAATGTCAGAATAGTACAGATATCCCCCAAATGTCAGGACGGTACAGATATTCCCCAAATGTCAGAATAGTACAGATACCCCCAAATGACCCCTTTTTGCAGAGTAGACAGTCCGACGTACTTCATAAGAGGAATGGCGAGTTTTTTGAAGTTGTATTTTTTTTGTCATAATTTTTCAGAAAATGAAAAACTTAAAAATATTATTTTCACAATTTTTTTTTACATAATGTCACCAGTGCAGTACAGCGTCATCATATAACTGGCATGGTGGTGATCAGGGACACTGACTGGTGACAGTATGAAAAAAATATATATATATTTTTTTTATTTTTTTATTATTTTTAATTTTTTATTACATTTTTTTTAAGATTTATTTTTCATATTTTACTATGACCAAAGTAGTACAATGTTACCATAGTAACATTGTACTACTTTGGGGAAGTGATCAGTATTTTTTTTTTTTTTACACAATTTTCTTATAGCAAAGAATTACTTTGCTATAAGCCAGCATTTACCTGAATGACATCGATTCATTCAGGGCTTTTTTTTTTTTTTTGTGCTTAGCTGTGATTTGGCCACAGCTAATCACATGACATGTGCATGTGACACAGCTAGGCACTAGTATACAATGGATGGCATGAATGAAGCCATCCATTGTATACAACTGTCATGTGACCTGCTGTGATTAGTCACAGCAGGTCACATGGTAGCGGCAACGGGGGCTGGTACTCAGATCTGTCATTGGCCGTGTCCGAGGTACACGGCCGGTGACAGATCGCGCCGCTGCACGGCTCTGCAACCGCGCAAACTGCACATGTGCGGGAGGATGCCAAATGGCGTATACCCCGGAAAGCTACAGCATTTTTGCGGCCGCCAATCGGCTATAGGCCGGGCGGCTAATGGTTAAATTATAATTTTTGGTTATAAACTGATTTGGGTTTTTTTTTTTACTAAAAAGATGACTGAATAAATATTGGCCAAGATTTATGATGAAATATTATTTATTTGCAAAATTGTATAAGAAAAACACTTTTTTTCCAAAATTTTGGACTTTTTCATTTGTATAGCAAAAAAACGAAAAATCCCAGCGGTGAATAAATACCACCAAAATAAAGTTTTATCTGTCTCAAAAAAAATGCTAAAAAATTCATATGGGTACAGTGTTGCATGACCGTGCAATTGTCATTCAAAGTGTGATAGCGCTGAAAGCTGAAAATTGGCCTGGGGGGAAGGGGGGGGGGAAAGTGTCCGGACTGGAAGGGGGGGAAGCGTCCGGACTGGAAGGGGGGGAAAGCGTCCGGACAGGAAGGGGGTGAAAGCGTCCGGACTGGAAGGGGGGGAAAGTGTCCGGACTGGAAGGGGGGGAAAGTGTCCGGACTGGAAGGGGGGGAAAGTGTCCGGACTGGAAGGGGGGGAAAGTGTCCGGACTGGAAGGGGGGAAAGTGTCCGGACTGGAAGAGGGTGAAAGTGTCCGGACTGGAAGGGGGGAAAGTGTCCGGACTGGAAGGGGGGGAAAGTGTCCGGACTGGAAGGGGGATGAAAGTGTCCGGACTGGAAAGGGGGGAAAGTGTCCGGACTGGAAGGGGGGGAAAGTGTCCGGACTGGAAGGGGTTAAGCATGCAGGGACTGGAGATGACTGTCTGTGATGATGCCCTGGAGGAGGGGCGAAACGCGTTGATGTAATTTCCGGTTTTGGTGGTCTGGTGTGACGTCACGTCCAGTGAGTGGAGTGCGCACTCCGGAGCCATCTTTATTAGAACTGTATTACCTTTGGAGGCCAAACAAGAATAATTATCTAACGGCTCATGTATTGCTGATTACATGTGAGTGTAATGGAATAAATAGCCCGACAATAATAAATGTCCTTTCTGCTTCCCTCTATTGCCCCCATGGTGAATGATGGAACATATTGATGAATTGCACCTGCACTCCATTATCATATGTCTGGCACTCTATTGAACCTTGGATATCTCTGTGAGCACATTCCACCAGGAATGAGCGTTTTTCACTCTTAAGCCCAAAAAGCTAGGAGTCCATCATATCTGGTGAGTGTGGAAGACACAAGGAAGGGTCCACTGAACACTACGTGGTGTTATCATCTTTTGGTCTAAAGGAACGGTGTGACGGGAGTTACTTTGGGTGGGGGGGCCCCATGAAACACAGCTCACTTTGCAGAGGTGGGGAGACCCCTGTCTCAGCTCCCCATATCCCTATTATGTGTAAGTCACCCTGTGCCTGTTAGGGTACAGGGTGATCTGTCCTAATATTGGGGTGGGGGGTTGTGGATTGTATGGTGTTGTGGGGCTACATCCAATTGTTCTATTGTTTGGCTTGGGAGCAAACTATTATGTGTTTATGTGTATTAGCTTAGTGGGGGGGGGGTGTCTCCAGCAGCCCTCCCTCCCTATGGGACTGTCTGCTGGTGTGAAGTTTGAATACCTGTGTGTCTCTTGTAGATTGCCCCGCCCTGTGTCATTATGCAGGGGGGGGAGATTGCATAATAATATAATATATATATTATAATTATATATATTTATAAATTAAATATATTTAATATATAAATATATCTAGTATCTGTGTTCAAATTAAGTAGTCTACCTCCTGGTTTACTTCAAGACTGGTGTTGTCTAGTCTTGTATGGTCAGCGGTGGTGTCCGTGGTCGGTGTTCGGACGGGGAAGCGGTATTCTAACGGAAGTACTCAAGCGCAGTCTGGGTCGGTTCCGCTACAAACGGGATATACATTTTTTTGGACTTTCTTTTCTTTTTCACATGTATTTCTTTACTGCAGTACTCAAGCACAAAATATTTTGTGGACTTTATTATAATTATATATTTTCTGCGCTGTGTTTATTCATAATTATATGTGATGATGTTTTTGCACAGCAGCATTGTTTTAGTAGAATTTGATCTACATATAACTTTTCACATATTTGTTTTTACACATAATACCCACATGGAAGAAAAATACATTTTAAAAATATTTTAAAATATATTGGACATATATTTGACATACTTCAATTTTGGCCACATTCAATACATTTCAAAATGTATTTCAATATATGTATTTATATATATACACACACACACACTGTATGTTGAAATGCATTTTTTATATATTACAAAATTTCTGAAAGCTATTTTTAAAAATATTTTTTTTTTTATATATTCTTCAGATTTTTTTTAACATATAAAAAAGTCATTTTAACATATAGTTTTTACATATATACAGGTGTAAGGGACCACCCGGCGGTACCACTAGCACTCCACTAAATAGGCGTTCCCAGAGCACGGAGTCTAAGTCCCAGGGTGCTTGTTCACCAGGGCCCCTGATGGTGGGGATGGACTTGGAGCTCCCCGAGACCAGGTCGTGGCTACTGGGTAAACCTGTCAGTGGTAGTGGTATATGCCGAGGGCTCCCACGGGGAAGAGCCTGATATGAGGAGGTCAGAAGACCCCACTGGGAGGGATGGATGGATGGATGGCTGAGCAGGTGCGAAGTCAGACAAGCCGGGTCGGTAACAGGGAGGACGGTGCGGTACAAGGCAGCGGGCAGAGAATAGTCGGGTCACACGCCAGGTCAGTAACAGCAGGTCAAATCCAATAGGGGGCATTCAAGAGAGAGGTCAGGCAAAGCAAGGGTCAGGGCAGGAGAATACAGCAAGGTCAAAGCACAATCCGGGTCAGCAACTTACAATTCACAGGTTCGCAGGTACAGGATACAGGGAAGACCAGAAGGCACTGAATGACAGCTCAGGGCCATTTAAATATCCCGCCCTGCGCTGCCATTGGTGCCCAGCGGGCGGCCGCGGCTTCTACTGCGCATGCGCAAACTCAAACGCCGCGGCCGGCCTGGACCTAGTGCCCGAGTCCCTGCACAGGGCGGCACACTGCGCCTGCGCCAGGACCATCGCGGCGGGGATCGAGGAGATCCCTGACAACAGGTGTACCTCGATTTAAGAACGCCTCTGTTGATGTGATTTTTGATTTATGAATGAAAATTCATTGAAAATAATGCCTCGGTTTACAAATTGTTTACGAATTGTTTTCACAATACGAAGTGTCTGTCGGTGCCAATTTTTAAATGCAATTGCTGGCTTTTTTTTTTCTTCACTATAGCTCCCAGAATTAGCTGTTACTTTTCCTGGAGCTAAAGGAAACTTTTTTTCTTTTATCTCAGGAAAGAAACTAAAAGGAAACGTTATTTCTTTTAACTCCGGGAAAGAAACTAAAAAGGAAACTTTCTTTCTTTTAGCTGGGGGAAAGTGACAGCTGATTCTCTGAGCTGTAATGGAACAAAAAAAAAAAGCCGGTAATTACATTTATAAACTGGCACTGACCTATAGAGACAGCGACTTTTTAAAAACTTTTTTTATAACCTCTGGAACAGATTGATTGGTTTTCAATGCATTCCAATGGGAAACCGCATTTCGGTTTACGAATTTTTCACAATACGAAACATCCCGGAGAACGCATTAAATTCGTAAATTGAGGTAAGCCTGTATTTGTAAATGCATTCCAAAAATGTAGATTGAATGCATTTTTAAAGACATATAGTATATTTGAGAATGTATTTTTAAAATTATTTTTCATATATTTTGTAATATATAAAAAAACGCATTTCAACATACAGTATATATATATATAGAATATGGTCAAAATTGTAGTTTTTCAAATATATGTCAATATATTTGGGAAGAATATTTTTAAAATATATTTAAAATATATTTTTCATCCATGTTGGTATCGCGGATGATTTGGTGTATTTTCTATGTATGCAAATGCACATGTAGATCCCTCACGCATGTACAGTCAGGTCCATAAATATTGGGACAACGACACAATTCTAACATTTTTGGCTCTATACACCACAATGGATTTGAAATGAAACGAACAAGATGTGCTTTAACTGCAGACTGTCAGCTTTAATTTGAGGGTATTTACATCCAAATCAGGTGAATGGTGTAGGAATGACAACAGTTTGCATATGTGCCTCCCACTTGTTAAGGGACCAAAAGTAATGGGACAATTGGCTTCTCAGCTGTTCCATGGCCAGGTGTGTGTTATTCCCTCATTATCCCAATTACAATGAGCAGATAAAAGGTCCAGAGTTCATTTCAAGTGTGCTATTTGCATTTGAAATCTGTTGCTGTCAACTCTCAAGATGAGATCCAAAGAGCTGTCACTATCAGTGAAGCCATCATTAGGCTGAAACAACAAAACAAACCCATCAGAGAGATAGCAAAAACATTAGGCGTGGCCAAAACAACTGTTTGGAACATTCTTAAAAAGAAGGAACGCACCGGTGAGCTCAGCAACACCAAAAGACCCGGAAGACCACGGAAAACAACTGTGGTGGATGACCGAAGAATTCTTTCCCTGGTAAAGAAAACACCCTTCACAACAGTTGGCCAGATCAAGAACACTCTCCAGGAGGTAGGTGTATGTGTGTCAAAGTCACCAATCAAGAGAAGACTTCACCAGAGTGAATACAGAGGGTTCAACACAAGATGTAAACCATTGGTGAGCCTCAAAAACAGGAAGGCCAGATTAGAGTTTGCCAAACGACATGTAAAAAAGCCTTCACAGTTCTGGAACAACATCCTATGGAGAGATGAGACCGACATCAACTTGTACCAGAGTGATGGGAAGAGAAGAGTATGGAGAAGGAACTGCTCATGATCCGTCGCATACCACCTCATCAGTGATCATGGTGGTGGTAGTGTCATGGCGTGGGCATGTATGGCTGCCAATGGAACTGCTTCTCTTGTATTTATTGATGATGTGACTGCTGACAAAAGCAGCCGGATGAATTGTGAAGTGTTTCGGGAATATTATCGGCTCATATTCAGCCAAATGCTTCACAACTCATTGGACGCTTCACAGTGCAGATGGACAATGACCCAAAGCAGACTGCAAAAGCAACCAAACAGTTTAAAGGAAAGAAGTGGAATGTTCTGCAATGGCCAAGTCCATCACCTGACCTGAATCCGATTGGGCATTTCACTTGCTGAAGACAAAACTGAAGGGAAAATGCCCCAAGAACAAGCAGGAACTGAAGACAGTTGCAGTAAAGGCCTGGCAGAGCATCACCAGGGATGAAACCCAGCGTCTGGTGATGTCTATGCGTTCCACACTTCAGGCTGTCATTGACTGCAAAGGATTTGCAACCAAGTATTAAAAAGTGAAAGTTTGATTTATGATTATTATTCTGTCCCATTACTTTTGGTCCCTTAACAAGTGGGAGGCACATATGCAAACTGTTGTAATTCCTACACCGTTCACCTGATTTGGATGTAAATACCCTCAAATTTAAGCTGACAGTCTGCAGTTAAAGCACATCTTGTTTGTTTCATTTCAGATTCATTGTGGTGGTGTATAGAGCCAAAAATGTTAGAATTGTGTCCATGTCCCAATATTTATGGACCTGACTGTAAATGGTGATTGCAGCACACATGTGAAGTGTCACCAGAGCGAGAGCAGTAATTATAGCACCAGGCCTCCTGTGTAACTCTAAACTGCTAACCTATAAAGGCTTTTAAAGCGTTGCCTATGGAGATTTTTAGGTATTGTAGTCTGGTGCTGTTCCACGGGCGAACGCAATTTTAAAGTGTGCCATGTTAGGTATCTAGTTACTCGGCGTAACACCATCTTTTTATGTTTTACAAAAAAAAAGGGTATTATACTGTGTTTACTAAAAGATATTCAAGTGTATTTTGGCCTGAAAATGTGTATTTGATAAACTGCTGAAAAAATATCGTGCCACAAAAAAATTGCAACAACTATTTTATTCTCCAAGGTCACTGCTTAAAAAACAATACATAATGTTTGGGGGTTCTAAGTCATTTTCTAAAAATAAAAAAATGGTGATTTTCTTTTTTTTTTTTTTGTTCCACAAAGTTTATTGAGAAAAATTCAAAACATATAAGTTGTATAAATTGTACAAAGTAAAACAATGTGCCAAAGAAAAACGCGGTGAAAGGTGATTTTCTACTTGTAGGAGATAAATGTCAGAATTGGCCTGGAATGGAACTGGTTACACTGACAGTAGGAGGGTGTGTGCCAAACCTTGACAGACATACCTCAGGTGAGTGAAGACGGGAAATTCCTTGGAGTAAGTATTGTTAGAAGTCGTTTTTTGTCACTTGCTATCTAAAGGGGACGGGATCTCCTGCATGGTGGGGGTTGGGGAAAGACCTGGCAACCTACCCTGTAAAAATAATTACTAAGAGAATTCATGGAAAAAGTCGCTTACGAGTGACGGTCCGTGCAATCACCAAGGGTCGGATACGACTGAATGGATAGATAGATAGATCTAAAGGGAGAATAATGTGGCAATCTTCTGAGGCTGAGCGATGAGCCTCCATTCTACTTATAGAAGGACATATACAGGTATTTTTGTGCCTGCGGTTTCATTTGTGTTTTGAAGGGCATTGTACTGTGTTTTTGTACTTTGTACGCACATGTGTACAGGGGCTTCCACTGAAGGCCACAGGATGATAAATGCATTATTATTATTATACAGGATTTATATGGCGCCAACAGTTTGCGTAGCGCTGTACAAAATGAAGGCGGACATTACAGTTCCAGTTTTATATTTTCTTCTTGTTATAGGTTGGTGGAGCGTACTTCAGTGGATAATTACATAACATGCTCACAGGCTGCTTTTGCCTTATGTGGGTTAAAAGGGATGCACTCAATTTTTCCTTGTCAGGACCCCACGGGGTTGATTTACTAAAACTGGAGAGTGCAAAATCTGGTGCAACTCTGCATAGAAACCAATCAGCTTCCCGGATTTATTTCTAAAGCGTAATTGAACAAGCTGAAGTTAGAAGCTGATTGGCTGCCATGCACAGTTGCACAGCAGATTCTAAGTGCACCAGTTTTAGTAAATCTACCCCCATGTGTCCTTTTTCTGGGTCCTAGATTTTGGACATTAAACACATTGTTTCTGATAAAACTCACAACTTGAGTTAATGTGATGTCAGAAGTTGAGTGTGGACTCAGACTCATTTGGTGTCCACCTTTTGTCTAGTGCAATCCACACATGGGCTTGTTAGGACAAAAACAGGTTGAAAAGGGCCTATACACCAGACAAAGAAAGGCTTCTCTGTACAAGGCCCACCTTAAGGTGCCTGTACTTCATTTCTCTGCAGTCCCAAATGCCACAGATCTGAGCATTAGCCAGTACTGCTGGCTATAGGGGAACACGTTAAACTAATGAAAGAAGAAGCAGTAGAGGCTTAATAATATATTGTATCACCCAACGTATGGTTTCTCCCAGTAATCAAAAATCTGCATACAAAAAAGGGGGTCCGTGAAAAGAGATTCACAAAAAAGTGGTTACATTATGGACAGAATGCGATACTCAAAACAGTTCCAAACATTATGCTTTATTACACATTATGAATATAGACAAATGGGGTAAATACCCTGGTTACCATCACCTCAGTATGAGATAATACAAATAATGAAGACCTAAAATGACATAAAAGCAACATCAAGACCGATCTTCATTATTAGGTGCTGCATATGTAGTGACAGAATAACTGTCTAATACATTTGCAGCACTGACACATTGGTTATAACACCAGTAGGGGGTGTGTCAAAAAATTGTACCATCAGGTATGAAATATACTTTACAATGTTGAGCAATATAGGCTAATCTTAACTCCTTCACGCCGGATTGTCCCGACGTGAAGCAGAGTTCCTGCGCCGGGAGGTGGGCGAGACGGGGCGGGGCTTAGTGTCATGTGGCCGCCGTGACGTCACGGCCGGACACATGATCGGGAAAGGTCCCGATCAAAAGAGCGGACCGGGACCTTTCCGTGAGTACCTCACATGTGTGCTGGGAGTGCGCAGGGCGCGCGCTCTCAGCACATATGTTTTTTGCTACATGAACGCAAATGTGCGGCCGCTTGGCGTCTAGGCCCAGACGCTGGGAGGCCGCACATTTGCGTGCGGCCAGCGTGAAGGGGTTAAGCACCAAATAACATAATTACCCATAACCCCATGAGGCAATGTGGGTGAAAAATTGTAGATAAGTATAGGGATATGGATGCCCCTATGGTGACCAGATAGTGACAAAACCACATCATAGTGGAAGGCATGAATAGGTGGTGAACATATAATAATTCACAGTAAATATGTCCATTAGAATGGATGTAGAGTAAGTTATAGATAAATCACTGTTGATATCCTGAACGTAATAAAGATGGCAGGGCCTTGCTTCAGGGGATTTCTTCACCACACCATGCGGCTATTTAACCACCTTAAAATGGATGAAAATGTAAAGCCCACTGGGTCCTCCGTTTCTTGTAATATGTAAAGGATGCCTCGCACCTGGACAGTAAATCATCCTGTAATGAATTGATGACAAATGGACAGTCAATGTGTTCTGGCATCTAATTATGTGAAATGGCGAACAAACACCTTGTTCCATTTTGCTTTATAGCAGTCCACTCACCACCCAAGCCATAGGTGATACTCTCTCAGAGTTTCCTTTGTCTGGATTACCAGGCATAGTCCTGGAGGCAGCCGCCACCATCGGGACCGTATCCGGCGGGTTCCGTACTCCCCTCTGGTGCTTGTGCAGCCTTGCACAACTCGTGGCCAGCAATGGCCGCTTCCCTTCTGGTCGGCGTGTGTGGCGCCAATGTGTATGACCGGAGATGACGTGACTGACGTATGACGTCAACACGTTTCGCCGATGGGCGTATCTCACTCGGCTTCGTCAGGACCAATGAGACATCTGCCTTTCACATTCCTACTTATACTGGGCTCAACACCGCCCCAATATGCAAATCAGTTATTGGCAATCGTTCTCAATGGGAAAAGAGCTAATTGCTTAGCAAAAACAACTGGTCATATAATACAATTAAACGAATAGACACCCGGGCACACCGAGAGGAGAATCATCTACTTTATTAAATCTCTTAAAAGGATTCATGGTAGTCATCAACATTTCCACAAGGTGGCACTAATAATTTGTAGTTCTACACAGTGACCTATTTTTCCAAAATTACTTGAAGATCTCATTCAATATTTAACCTTTTTGGAAATAGAGTATCAAGCTTATAAACCCAATATTTGTCACGTTTTAAAAGTTCTCTATCAAAATCACTTCTCCTCTGTGGGAAATTTAATACATAGATACCCTTAACCTTAGTGCCCTCTAATTTACCTCCATGATGTTCAGCATAATGCTGAGCTAAACTACTTTCAGGGTCATTGGACCTAATATCTCTAAAGTCTTCACCTATTCGTACCTTAAGCTGCCTTTTAGTCTTGCCAATATATATTTTTTTACATGGACAAGTCAACATATAAAGTACTCTGGCTGTAGAACAATTAATAAGGCTTTGGATTTTAAATTGAGCTCTATTATTGGAACAGAAAAAACCATCTGTGCGGTCCACAAACTTACAGATCTGACATTTTATACATCTATACATCCCTTTTGTACGTGACTTCAGCCATGTTGATTGTTTTAATGGCTGATAGTCAGAGTGAATAAGTAAGTCACCTAAATTTGGTGCTCTCCTCGCTACCATTAAAGGACGTTCACCTACAATTATACCCAGATTAGGGCACTGTGTAAGGATCTTCCAATGTTTTTCCATGATATGTTTTACTTCCCCCCATTGTGCTCCAAACTGAGTAATCATCCTGACTGGTTGTACCACTTGTTTCTCTTTCTCCTCTTTTTTTGGGGACAGTAACGTCTTACGATCAGTTTGATATGCCCGTTTTCTAGCTTTTCTAATCTGAGAGTGGGAATATCCACGCTCCCTAAACCGTTTATAAAGTTCTTGTGCCTCTATTTTAAAGTCATTAATGTTGGAACAGTTTCTACGACATCTCAGAAACTGTCCAACTGGAACCCCAGTAAGTAATGAACGTGGATGATAACTCCTAGCCTCTAACAAAGTATTAGCTGCAGTTGGTTTTCTAAACGTTTTGCTGAGGAGCCTGTCACCTTCAAGTCTAAAATCAAGGTCAGGGAAGGAAATACGACATTTATCAAAGGCATATGTAAATCTAATATTGAAGGAGTTTTGATTTAACTCTTCCAGGAAAAGTTTTAGTTCCTCCAAAAGAGGAAAACATCATCAGTGTATCTCAACCAAATCTGAACATGCGTGAGAAATATTGGTGATCTATAGACAACCTACTCCTCCCAAAAGCCAAAATGCAGACAGGCATAGGCCGGGGGCCATGGTGCCCCCATGCTCGTGCCTCTAATCTTTTAATAAAAAGTATTATTAAATTGAAAAAAATTATATTGCAAGGCAAATTCCAGTAGCTCACTTATAAAGTCATTTTGTCCTCCCATTTTGGGATTCATGTGGAATAGATGTATATAATGACTCTACATCTATTCCAACTAACATTCTCATCTATTTTCAAATTCATAGGAAGATAAATTTGGAACCATATCCTTGAGGAACAGGTCAACATATTTTCCCGTTTTCTCAAGGGGACCTTGAGACAATAGGCCTTCCTGGAGGATTTGTCAAATCTTTGTGGATTTTTGGAATTATATAAACGGTAGGATAATTAAATTCTTCTATCCTAAGGTAGTCAAGCTCCTTTTTAGTGAGAAGACCAGCCTCTTTGCCCAACACCAAAATAGAGTTTAATTTTTTAACTACAATAGGGAAAGGATTAGTAGTTAATTTTACGGTATGTAGATGAATCACTTAATTGGCGCTTCACCTCTTTTACATAATTCTGTCCATTTAAAATTACCACATTTCCACCCTTATCACTTCTTTTAATTATTATATTTTTTGCCTCTTTTAATTCTCTTAGAGCTCTTCTCTCTTTTCTAGTAAGATTATCACCTATTGGCATTTTCCATTCGTGATTTTTAAGGTCAGTCGCAACTAAGTCAAGAAATACCGAAATCCTCATGTTGGAGCGTATTTTAGGCATTTTTGTTGATCTGATATTCAAATTGACTCTTCTCACCACATCATAATGATCATTCACCTCTAGATCATCCTCATTGTGGTCATCACTTTCCTCCATGAGGGACATCAGCATCTCCAACACTTTGTTATCCTCCATGGATGGATCCGAACCCAAATACCTTAAGGTTTCAGGATTACTGTGTAACAATCTCAGGAATACTTTTCTCAAGAATAAATTAACATCCTTGAAGACTTCAAATTCATCCATGGGGGTTGCTGGTGAAAAAGACATACCTTTACTCAGCAGAGTTATATGTTCATCTCTGAGTGGAAAATCTGCCAAATTAATAACTTTTTTATCATCTTGGGGATTATTATCTACTACCTCTTTTGACTCCTTGTCCTGCCCTTGTCCTCCTGTTTGCTTTTTAAGGATTCCTCTGTTTTCTTTTTGGTTCCTCTTCCTATTTGGGATTGATCGATCCTGAAATGTTCTCCATCTTGTTGCTCTAAAAAAGATACTGATTTTCCTAGACTCTCTGGGGTTTATTTACTAAAGCTGGAGAGTCCAAAATCAGACTCCCTTCTGCATAGAAACCAATCAGCTTCCAGGTTTCATTGCCAAAGCTTCATTGAACAAGCTGAGGTTAGAAGCTGATTGGTGCAGAAGGGAGTCTGATTTTGGACTCTCCAGCTTTAGTAAATAAACCCCCCTGAGTCACTCTCACTAGACATAGTTTCTCCCATTGATCTAGAATGTGAGCGAAAAAATCTTTGTTTAGATCGACTTCTACCTCTTTTTGTGGTGAGATCAAATATCTCTCCTGTGTCCCAATCTCTAAGATCTCGTCTAAATTTAATTTGTTTTGTAGTTCTAAGATTTTTTTTGAACTCTCTCAACTGTCTTCTTAAGTTGTTCATTTTGTTTTTCAAAACAATCCTGATTTTTATAGGGATCTAATCCTTCCACACTTTTTTTGATAGCTAGATCCAATTCCTCCAATGGCAATCTCTCTTCCTCAACAATAAGTTTCATACCACTAATTCCTTGCTCAATGCATAGGGCCTTCCATGTTTCTAAGAATCTTTCCTTATGTAGATGTTCAGCCGGAACCACCTTACTTCTCAACCCGCGTGGAATAATATTCTGTTTAATATAAGCCTCCTAGAAGCAAACGTCCCATTTTCAATTGAGATGTTTAATAACTAGCTTTTTATGTTCCTTAAGCCTTGCCTTAATCTCTTCATCTTCAGTTGTTATTTTAGAATTCTCAGATACAAAGGCTCTATGCATTTTTAGTTCAATATCCTCTCCAGGAATAAACGCCATGGAAAGAATCCTCCCTCTCGGTGTGCACCAGGTATCATAAATAATAAACTCAAAACTAAGGTGATGGATAAACAATCTTATTGTCGAGCCTCTATAAGAATAGGTCCATAAGAACCCGAATATAAGTACTAATGAAAGAAGAAGCAGTAGAGGCTTCATAATATATTGTATCACCCAACGTATGGTTTCTAAAAATCTGCATACAAAAAAGGGGGGCCGTGAAAAGAGATTCACAAAAAAGTGGTTACATTATAGACAGAATGCGATACTCAAAATAGTTCCAAAAATGATGCTTTATTACACATTATGAATATAGACAAATGGGGTAAATACCCTGGTTACCATCACCTCAGTATGAGATAATACAAAAAGACCTAAAATGACATAAAAGCAACATCAAGACCGGTCTTCATTATTAGGTGCTGCATATGTAGTGACAGAGTAACTGTCTAATGCATTTTCAGCACCAACACATTGGTTACAACACCAGTAGGGGGTGTGTCAAAAAATTGTACCATCAGGTATGAAATATACTATATACTGTATATATAGTATATACTATACAATGTTGAGCAATATGACCTTGATTTTAGACTTGAAGGTGACAGGCTCCTCAGCAAAACGTTTAGAAAACCAACTGCAGCTAATACTTTGTTAGAGGCTAGGAGTTATCATCCACGTTCATTACTTACTGGGGTTCCAGTTGGACAGTTTCTGAGATGTCGTAGAAACTGTTCCAACATTAATGACTTTAAAATAGAGGCACAAGAACTTTATAAACGGTTTAGGGAGCGTGGATATTCCCACTCTCAGATTAGAAAAGCTAGAAAACGGGCATATCAAACTGATCGTAAGACGTTACTCTCCCCAAAAAAAGAGGAGAAAGAGAAACAAGTGGTACAACCAGTCAGGATGATTACTCAGTTTGGAGCACAATGGGGGGAAGTAAAACATATCATGGAAAAACATTGGAAGATCCTTACACAGAGCCCTAATCTGGGTATAATTGTAGGTGAACGTCCTTTAATGGTAGCGAGGAGAGCACCAAATTTAGGTGACTTACTTATTCACTCTATCAGCCATTAAAACAATCAACATGGCTGAAGTCACGTACAAAAGGGATGTATAGATTTGGAAAACGTCAGATCTGTAAGTTTGTGGACCGCACAGATGGTTTTTTCTGTTCCAATAATAGAGCTCAATTTAAAATCCAAAGCCTTATTAATTGTTCTACAGCCAGAGTACTTTATATGTTGACTTGTCCATGTAAAAAAATATATATTGGCAAGACTAAAAGGCAGCTTAAGGTACGAATAGGTGAAGACTTTAGAGATATTAGGTCCAATGACCCTGAAAGTAGTTTAGCTCATCATTATGCTGAACATCATGGAGGTAAATTAGAGGGCACTGAGGTTAAGGGTATCTATGCATTAAATTTCCCACAGAGGAGAAGTGATTTTGATAGAGAACTTTTAAAACGTGAAAAATATAGGGTTTATAAGCTTGATACTCTATTTCCAAAAAGGTTAAATATTGAATGTGATCTTCAAGTATTTTTGGAAAAATAGGTCACTGTGTAGAACTACAAATTATTAGTGCCACCTTGTGGAAATGTTGATGACTACCATGAATCCTTTTAAGAGATTTAATAAAGTAGATGATTCTCCTCTCGGTGTGCCCAGGTGTCTATTCGTTTAATTGTATTATATGACCAGTTGTTTTTGCTAAGCAATTAGCTCTTTTCCCATTGAGAACGATTGCCAATGACTGATTTACATATTGGGGCGGTGTTGAGCCCAGTATAAGTAGGAATGTGAAAGGCAGATGTCTCATTGGTCCTGAAGAAGCCGTGTAAGATACGCCCATCGGTGAAACGCGTTGACGTCATACGTCAGTCACGTCATCTCCGGTCATACACATTGGCGCCACACATGCCGACCAGAAGGGAAGCGGCCATTGCTGGCCACGAGTTGTGCAAGGCTGCACAAGCACCAGGGTGGAGTACGGAACCCGCCGGATACGGTCCCGATGGTGGCGGCTGCCTCCAGGACTATGCCTGGTAATCCAGACGAAGGAAACTCTGAGAGAGTATCACCTATGGCTTGGGTGGTGAGTGGACTGCTATAAAGCAAAACGGAACAAGGCGTTTGTTCGCCATTTCACATAATTAGATGCCAGAACACATTGATTGACTGTCCATCTGTCATCAATTCATTACAGGATGGGGACATAATGATTTACTGTCCAGGTGCGAGGCCCCCTTTACATATTACAAGAAACGGAGG
The DNA here is from genome assembly GCF_062004578.1 of Staurois parvus. Lineage (NCBI taxonomy): Eukaryota > Metazoa > Chordata > Amphibia > Anura > Ranidae > Staurois > Staurois parvus. The sequence goes on along the minus strand of NW_028319531.1, from coordinate 125,245 downwards.
AGCCAGTGGGCTTTACATTTTCATCCATTTTAAGGTGGTTAAATAGGCCGCATGCAGTGGTGTATTTTGGTTTTGTGCTGCCCTAGGCAAGACTAAAATCGGGCACGCCCTGCATCTAAATTTGTCCCACCCTTTTATCTGCAAACTCCACTCCTTCCTCTTTAGGCTCCACCTCTTCCTATTAGAGCTCTGCCCACTGACAACAATGGGGTGCTATTCCTCCCACTGACACTAATGATGGGGCACTTTTCCTCCCACTGACACCAATGATGGTGTCCCATAATTAGTGTCAGTGGGAGGAATAGTGCCCCATCATTGGTATCAGTGAGAGGAATAGTGCCCCATCATTGGTGTCAGTGGGAGGAATAGTGCCCCATCATTGGTATCAGTGGGAGGAATAGTACCCCATCATTGGTGTCAGGGGGCGGAATCGTGCCCCATCATTGGTGTCAGGGGGCAGAATAGTGCCCCATCATTGGTATCAGTGGGAGGAATAGTGCCCCATCATTGGTGTCAGGGGGAGGAATAGTGCCCCATCATTGGTGTCAGTGGGAGGAAACGTGCCCCATCATTGGTTTCAGTGGGAGGAATCGTGCCCCATCATTGGTGTCAGGGGGAGGAACAGTGCCCCATCATTGGTGTCAGTGGGGGAAGGAATAGTGCCCCATCGTTGGTGTCAGTAGGGGGAGGAATAGTGCCCCATCGTTGTTGTCAGTGGGGGGAGGAATAGTGCCCCATCGTTGGTGTCAGTGGGGGGAGGAATAGTGCCCCATCGTTGGTGTCAGTGGGGGGAGGAATAGTGCCCCGTCATTGGTGTCAGTGGGAGGAATAGTGTTCCAACATTGGTGTCAGTGGGAGGAATAGTACCCTATCATTGGTGTCAGTGGGGGAAGGAATAGAGCCCCATCATTGGTGTCAGTGGGGGGAGGAATAGTGCCCCATCATTGGTGTCAGTGGGAGGAATAATGCCCCATCATTAGTATCAGTGAAACTAATGATGGGGCACTATTCCTCCCACTGACACCAATGACAGTGAACTTGCTGACCCCTGCTCCAGCCTAGGTGCTGCTGCAGCCAGCATACCTGGTTGCAGCAGCACCATCTGCATGACACACTTACCTGGCGATCAGCTGTCCTCCTCTCCTTCATTCAATCCAGGCCAGCCACTCCCTCACTCGATGTTCGTGCTGCCTCTCTCTCCGCCTCCTCGCCGGTGATTGGCCGCCTGTGTTACTTTTCTGAGCTACAGTTCTGGTGCCCAATCACTGGTGAGGAGGCGGAGCTTGCAGAGGGGGTCATCCCTCCCACACATCGCGCCCAGGCACCGGACCTCTCTACCCCTCCTCCAGCAGCGCTTCCTGGACTGGATCGTCGTGGGACTGGGACCGGAGCCAGGTAAGACACAGCAGCCCCCTGTCGCCCCTGTTCTAAATGTCCCTTTCGTTGAAGGGCCGCCCTAGGCAAACGTCTTGTTTGCCTCGCAGCAAATACGCCCCTGCCCGCATGGTGTGGTGAAGAAACCCCCTGAAGCAAGGCCCTGCCATCTTTATTACATTCAGGATATGAACGGTGATTTATCTATAATTGACTCTACATCCATTCTAATGGACATATTTACCGTGAATTATTATATGTTCACCATCTACTCACGCCTTCCACCAGGGGCGGACTGACCATTTGGAAACTTGGGCACTGCCCGAGGGCCCGGGGTGAGTAGGGGGCCCCATGAGATGCCCCTGGTACCTTTTTCATAGGCTTTTTTGAGTTTGGACAAGGACACAGGGGCCCCATGATCCCCTATTGCCCGGGGGCCCCATGAGTTGTCAGTCCGCCCCTGCCTTCCACTATGATGTGGTTTTGTCACTATCTGGTCACCATAGGGGCATCCATATCCCTGTACTTATCTACAATCTTTCACCCACATTGCCTCATGGGGTTATGGGTAATTATGTTATTTGGTGCTTAAGATTAGTCTATATTGCTCAGCATTGTATAGTATATTTCATACCTGATGGTACAATTTTTGACACACCCCCTACTGGTGTTGTAACCAATGTGTTGGTGCTGCAAATGCATTAGACAGTTATTCTGTCACTACAGATGCAGCACCTAATAATGAAGACCGGTCTTGATGTTGCTTTTATGTGATTTTAGGTCTTTTTGTATTATCTCATACTGAGGTGATGGTAACCAGGGTATTTACCCCATTTGTCTATATTCATAATGTGTAATAAAGCATCATTTTTGCAACTATTTTGAGTATCGCATTCTGTCCATAATGTAACCACCTTTTTGTGAATCTCTTTTCACGGCCCCCCTTTTTTGAACACGTTACACTCCCTACAACTCAGCAAGTGATGTCTGAGTGGCACAAGTAGAGAGAGAATTTGGGGGGGGGGGGGGGGATTGTTGACATGATTAGATGAGCCCTAGGCAGTGTGGTGTGGCTCGGAAGTATACCTCTCCCCATAGAAATGCATGACACAGCTCTGCAAAAGAGCACAAAAATGTGAACAATCTTCTCTGGCGGAACAAGTGCAGGAATGCTGTCAGGTTGGGGGTTAATGACTTCTTCTTTGTACTCATTTTAAAGTTAGTTTAGTGTTGGCTAAGAATATGTGAATATTTGAATGTCCATAATCTGGGCAATAAAAAACATATATAAATATTAAAAAATAAAAGAAAAAATAAAGAAAAAATACCTAGATGAAGTTTGATCTAGCTTAGTGCCAGGACAACTGTTTGGTTCAAGGTCAGGGTCAAAGGTCATTTTTTTCTTTAAATTGGTATCATTGTGAGTGTGTTTTAGGTAAAAAAAAAAACAACCCCAAAAACAAAAATGCGCACTATTGTTTCTGGGCTGTACTGAGGGTACAAACAAAAACATACACATATAGGGTATCGCTGCGATCGTCAAGAGCTGGAAAATGTATTTTGGGCTGTTCTTTGGTGGTAGGTGATGGTGGTAACAAGAAACACACAGCTAAATAAAAAAATTATATTTTTTTTTTACTGTTTTGGGCCAGTTTTCCTTTGATAATAAAAATAATCAGGAGATATCTATTACCTTTTACCACCAAATGAAAGCCCAATTTGTCCTGAAAAAAAAACGTGGTATAATCCACCTGGATGTACGAAGTAGTTGTGATGATATGGACGGTTTTACTACCACGTGTCAACGTTGCAAAATTGTGCTTAGGCATTAAGGTCTGTTTTATTCTTAGGCATGAAGGGGTTAACATCCGAGCGACTGCGGATGAGTGTCCCCAAATGCAGACGGTGTGTAGTTGGGGACACGCACCAGCACCCACATGGATGTCAAATTGGGAACAGCTGCTGTGTCTATGCAACCGCTGCATCCAAATAGACATGAAGGAGACTGGATGCATGGAACAACTGTGCCACGGTCTGGGGTCAGACTCAGAGACCAGTGGCTGTAGCAGTAGAGAGGTTCACATGTAGTCAGCTAGAAATGCACAAGCAGATCCCCCTAGCGCAAGGGTGCTCAACCTGTGGCTCATGGCCCTTGAGATCCAACCAGGGAAGTGCACGCTGGGGGGTTGGCAACCCGTTGACCACGATCTGGGCTTGCTGACCCACCATCCTAGAGAATCAGAGTACATCGCGTCGGCAGCAGAGGAAGCAGGCAGCCACAAAAGGAGCCACAGAAGCTGATGCTTCCTCTGTAGAGCTGGCTCCTGTCCCCGGTGGACTGATACCAACTGCACTTCGCCTGGGTCCTTTCCAGCATGGGGGTCCAGCAGCAGATATAGCAGGTAGGGATCAAGTAGCAGCATTGTCAGTATACAAGCCAACAATTAGTAGCTGGATGGGATCAGATGAAAGTGTATCCAATGAACAAACCAAGGGTCAATAACAAGTGGTAGGGAAGGTAAGGACAGCAACAGGCACACAAGGAGCACGATATTGGCTGGAGAGAGCACAATAATCTGGCAAACAGGATGTGCAAAGGCATGGCTTCAATAGGACGTTCATGGGAGGAGCAAAGGATTCAAGGTTCAAGAGAAACAAGAGACAAGGCAGGGAGCAGCATCCCTGGTGGCACAGCGAGAAGAGCCAAAGACAGACACCGCAGAGGTCAGAGGTTCTCAGAGCCAGGTCCTGGCAGCCTGTGCATCCTGTGTGGGCAAACATGATCCTTGCACAGGCATACGCCCATGTGAACAAGGTCTACGTTTGCAGGTCCTGACATTCACATTCCTGATATTTCCATCTGTTTCCTTTTTTCAGGTTATGGACAGTTATTTGAACAGCAAAATCATTGGTATGCATTGTATAAAATGTTGTTTAACAGAAATGTATTATTTATTTCAGGTATTTATATAGAGCTGTCAATTTACACAGCGCTTTACATATATATTGTACATTCACATCAGTCCCTAACCCTCAAGGGGCGTACAATCTAAGGTCCCTAACTCACATTCATACACTAGGGCCAATTTAGACAGGAGCCAATTAACATACCAGCATGTCTTTGGAGTGTGGGAGGAAACCGGAGTACCCGGAGGAACCCCACGCAGTCACAGGGAGAACATGCAAACTCCAGGCAGGTGGTGCCGGGGTTGGGATATGAACCAGCGACGATGAAAAAGGTGGACCTGTAGGTCTGGTATGGATTTTAACAGAAACCACAAAATGTTTAAAAACAATAGCATGGGGTCTCCCCCAAAATCCATACCAGAACCTAATCCATACCAGACCGTTATGTGTGTGTTATTCATGTGGATTTGGAGTCCCCCAAAGGGTTGTGGTCTTCCTTACAACTCATGGGGCCCCGGGCAATAGGGATCATGGGGCCCCTGTGTCCTTGCCCGAACTCAAAAAAGCCTATGAAAAAGGTACCAGGGGCATCTCATGGGGCCCCCTACTGACCCCGGGCCCTTGGGCAGTGCCCAAGTTTCCAAATAGTCAGTCCGCCCCTGGTACTATGTACCCAATACTCATTCACATAGGGGATTCCAGATTCTGATAAGCCCACAGACCCCCCAGGGTTGTGGGGAAGAGGCCCCTGTCCTAATCCACAGGGGGACAATGTGCTTAGGTGGAAAGCCCCCCGTCCCCATGTTCATGGAATGTGGCCTGGTATGGTTCAGGAGGGAGGGAGCTCGATCCCCTTCTTTCCTGGCTTGCTCGGCTGTATGCTTGAATAATGGTCTGGTGTGGATTTTGGGGGGGACCCCATGCCATTTTGTAAAAAATGTTGGCATGGGGTTCCCCTTAAAATACATACCAGACCCGAAGGTCTAGTATGCATTTTGAGGGAGGGAGGTGGTATGGTGTTCTCCTCAAAATTCATACCAGACCCTTATCTGGATTCCCTGGGAACAAGCATTCTTCCAATATAAACTGCCAGGACTGGAACAACCTCAGCAAGGTTTACTGAGCCTTTAGGTCAACTGAAAGAATGAGCTGCAACTAATTGTGTCCCAACAAGAAAAGTTGGGTCCTCATTTATTAAACGTGTCTTCACAAACTGTTGGCGTTACCCAAAAAGCACTGATGAGATTTAAAGCATTCTTCTAGTCACCTAAATGTTGCATGAACTCCAATGCTATGCCAAAGATGACAGCTCCAGCTTTTATACTGAGTGCACCAGAAACCCCCAAACCTGAAGTCCAAATGTTAACCATCTCCTATGACTGACTGCCTGATCTGCCTCCTTTACCTAAATATTCACAAGTGAAGCTACCCTGTACATTAATGGGTCAGTAGTGAGTCTATGGAGGAGGTACATCAGGTTCTCCAAAACCATCTTCACCACATGGCCATGGATTGGGAGTTACTCCTGAAAACACTTCCAGGATCACAAGAGCACCCAAAATATTTATCATTCAGCAAACACAGCCCACTGGTACATATCACCACTGACTGGAAGCTTTAGTCATTTCCATAAATCCTAATGTGAATTCTTTGGAGCCCATCAACAGAGGCTGGCTGGTAATCAGAAAGCGTAGGCAGTTCATCCGTTGATGGTGGTTCCACCTGCTGCAGCTGACACCTACAGTGCACCACCAAACTCCCAAAGGTGTTCCAAAACAGATCCAATTAACAGAAGGAAATCCATCACCTCCAAATATATACTCCATAACTGGTCCAGTTTACTCAAAATAATTCTGCAGCACGCGGAAAACGTTTGTATGGAGCAGCCTCTGTATGAAATCATAAACTGCGTTTTAGAGGCTGATTGGTGATAATAATGTAAAGTACAGAGAGGAACTCCTGTACTTTTGAAAAAGAACTCCAAGGCAACTTGGCTGTTTTCAGTCTCCAATACATAAAGGCCATATGCAGAACTGCTATAGAAAGGTGCCACACTTTGCAGGAAGCAGGTTTTCATGATATCACCCACTGTAACTGCATATCCTATCCAAGTGAAGAGACGCTGCTCATCCGACCCCAAGAGTCCAATGTTGAGGAATGGCCTGGTCACGTCCGCTGACACGTTTCACTCTGCCCAACAGGACTTGGTCACAGAGGTCACAGAGGTGACCGAGCCCCAGTGGGCGAGGTGAGAATGACACCTGAGGCCATTCCTCAACTTTGGACTCCTGGGATCATTGAGCAGCATCCATCCCTTCACTTGTATTAGCTGACACTGGAATCACTCGGAATCATGCTCCCCTCTTTTCACTTCCCGGTGGGGTGATCTTTTCCCTTCCATCCACAGCTTGGAGTGGCGCCATAAGGTATACTTTTCACAATGCATATCCTATCCGGTGTTGATGTCTTCGCAGGGTGTTGGTGGCACTTCTGCCACCTTCAGTCTCATCCATTTAGAAGCAAAAACCCCCCACTGATCATAATATTATCTCTCACTCTGGCAGTAAGTCAGCGCTGACGATGTGCTGTTGTGAATAGCAGTTTTAACCACTTGCCTACCGGACACTTCTACCCCCTTCCTGCCTACCGGACACTTCTACCCCCTTCCTGCCTACCGGACACTTCTACCCCCTTCCTGCCTACCGGACACTTCTACCCCCTTCCTGCCTGCAGGACACTTCTACCCCCTTCCTGCCTGCAGGACACGTAAACCCCCTTCCTGCCTGCAGGACACGTATACCCCCTTCCTGCCTGCAGGACACGTATACCCCCTTCCTGCCCACCGGGCACTTCTACCCCCTTCCTGCCTACCGGGCACTTCTACCCCCTTCCTGCCTACAGGGCACTTCTACCCCCTTCCTGCCTACCGGGCACTGCCACCCCCTTCCTGCCTACCGGGCACTGCCACCCCCTTCCTGCCCACCGGGCACTTCTACCCCCTTCCTGCCTACAGGGCACTTCTACCCCCTTCCTGCCTACAGGGCACTTCTACCCCCTTCCTGCCTACAGGGCACTTCTACCCCCTTCCTGTCCAGGCCAATTTTCAGCTTTCAGCTCTGTCGCACTTTGAACGACAATTGTGCGGTCATGCAACACTGTACCCATATGAAATTTTTATCTTTTTTTTTAGATAGATGGAGCTGTATTTTGGTGGTATTTAATCACCTCTGGGTTTTTTATTTTTTGCTGAACAAACCAAAAAACCACTGAAATTTTTGGAAAAAAAAAATTTTTTTCTTAGTTTTTGTTATAAAATTTTGTAAATAACTGATCTTTTTCCTGCACTGATGTGCACTAATGAGGCTGCAGTGATGGGCACTGATGAGGAGGCACTGATGGGCATTGACAGGCATCACTGATGAGCACTGAAAGGCAGCACTCATATATGGCACTGATAGGCGTTACTGACTGGCACTGATAGGTGGCATTGAATAGTAGCTCAGATGGGCACTGATATGTTGCATTGATGTGCACTGGTAGGCACTGAAATGTAGCACTGATATGACACTGATGAACACTGGCAGGTGGCACTGCTGATGTTACAATGATCATCAGGGCACACTTTCCCTATTTGCATGTGACCAGCTGTGATTGGACACAGCTGATCACATGACCGAGCCAAAATCGTTGGCTCTTTCCGTTGATCGGTGATCCGCTGTGTCCGTGGGACACAGTGCACCGTCGATCACCGTGCTGTGCGCTTCTGGAGCCACGCATGCGCGGTTAGAATGGGATCACATCATATGACGTCGTCCCAGAACGAGAGAACCGCCTTGTACCCGTCATTGTACTATATGGAGGGCGGAAGGCGGTTAAAGCCCAACTCTGGGCACAAGACAAAAATGACCCTTGCAGGGCGGAACTGCTCACGTTACTCTTCACTCCTGCAGGCATGTTTGTGACTAGTCCTGTGAAGCTTCCCCTCTAAGGGCCCCCCCCTTTACATACAATCCAGGACAAATGCCCCCCCTCCTTTACATACAATCCAGGACAAATGCCCCCCCCCTTCCTTTACATACAATCCAGGACAAATGCCCCCCCCCTTCCTTTACATACAATCCAGGACAAATGCCCCCCCCCTTCCTTTACATACAATCCAGGACAAATGCCCCCCCTTCCTTTACATACAATCCAGGACAAATGCCCCCCCCCCCTCCTTTATATACAATCCAGGACAAATGCTCCCCCCCCTGCCTTTACATACAATCCAGGACAAATGACCCCCCTTCCTTTGCATACAATCCAGGACAAATGCCCCCCCCCCCTTCCTTTACATACATTCTAGGACAAATGCCCCCCCCCTTCCTTTGAGCTGCAGCGGATCAGGGAGGGGGCAGCACGGTTTGGAGTTCGGTCTTAAAGCGATATTAAACCCCAATCCAAAAATGTCATATATTGCAGTGTATCAATCATTAGATGTGATGGCTGCATTCATTTTCTTTTCCTTGGCTTTTCCCCTTCTGTTTTCTCCTGATCACCAGTAACACACCTGCGGTGTTAGTGAGACACAACTCTGGATGAAGGAGCACAGGAGGCACAGCAGGCAGTGGCATTGTCAGTCTGGGGGGAGGATAGTGTTCAATGTAGTAGCAAAATCAGATACAGTAACAGATAGAAGCCAAACTTCAGCTCACACTTAAAGGTTTTATATAAATAATTAAAAGCTGATTGTAAACTGGTTGTAAAGGCTGGAGGTTCTTTACCTTCATGAGTTCTATGCATGATGGTAACAAAATCTTCTGTGTGCAGTATTCTCCCCAGCCCCCCCAATACTCACCTTACCCCCTCTTGGTCCAGCGATGTGCACTGGAGTCTTGGCTATCCTGAGACTCCCGCTGCTCATTGGCTAAGACAGCAGTGGGAACCATTGGCTCCTGCTGCTGTAAATCACAGCCAGAGGGGGGTAGGGCTGAGCCACGGCTGCATGTGTGAATGGACACACAGAGCAGCGGCTGGGGAGTGCGCATGCTTGGGTGCCCCTCCATAGCAAGTTGTTTGCTGTGGGGGCACACGACAGGAGGGAGTGGCCAGGAGCGTGAGAAGAGGAGGATCTGGGCTGCTCTGTGTAAAACCACTACACAGAGCAGGTAAGTGTAGACATGGTTGTTATTTTAAAAAAGAAAAAATGTAAGCCTTGATAATCACTTTAATAGCCCCTGCCAGTGGTAAATGGTTTGCCTAATTCCTGTAAACTGATCCATTCTGCTGGAGGGCTCGTGCTTTGAAAAACAACAGACTGGTTTACCAGATGAAAATAGAAGAAAGAGAGACTAAAGAAGAAAACTAATGCGCTGGTAAGCTACAACGTAATACATGTTTGATTTTGGGTTTAATGTCAATTTAAAGAGATTTCACTGAGAAACAGAAGGAGAGGCAACATCTTAAAGCTGCAGCTAAAGCAGTAAAACAATGACCCTGTTACAAGTATGTAGCAAATTGTTATAGTTTGTTTTTTTTGTTTTTGTTCTTTTTTGTACAATTGGTATGTTCTCTTCTATACCTTTTTACCTTTTTGTCTCTGTGCTCTTCTATTTGGTACATTTACAGTGTAAGAGGTTATGCGAGCATCATGTGATCAGAGTCTGACTTGTCTAAAAGGTAAAAACGTGAAAGTGAAACAAAGTTCAGACAACTCTCGTTACTTTGTACAGCTCAGACATCACAGTTCTCTTGGACTGGATCCGGCACGGATGGAACAATGGGGAGCGGGCTGGAAATTGCACATGTGATCTTTCTTCTTCTCCTGGGATCAGGTCAGTGTCACTCTTCTGTGTATAATGTCATTGCACCTGAGGATACATTACAGAGCCGGACAATGGAGGTTCTCAGGCAATGCAATCAGGGGCTTATTTGCCTAGGGAGGCACTTTTCAGGGGGGAGAGAAACCTCCTTTCCCACGGAAGCAGGGGCAGACTGACCATTCGGGAACTTCAGTAAGGTCAGGGACAGATTGTAAAAAATTTGATTTCTGTGAAATTTGTGATTTTTACATCTGTCCCTGAATGTTCTACGGACATTAAGGGGTTTATTTACTAAAGCTGGAGAGTCCAAAATCAGACTCCCTTCTGCATAGAAACCAATCAGCTTCTAACCTCAGCCTGTTCAATGAAGCTTTGGCAATGAAACCTGGAAGCTGATTGGTTTCCATGCAGAAGGGAGTCTGATTTTGGAGTCTGATTTCCCCAGCGCGCCTTACCGTAACTTTATCGCAGGAGGTGTAGGGGCGAGAAAGGCGGAAGCAAACAATCTACGGGGGGGGGGGGGACAAACGTCAGACTGCTAGCAGATCTGAGCAAAGTGTAGTCTTGTTGATGGTGGGCAGGAGGTGGGGGGGAGACTGTGTTCCCTTATAGCAGCGGTTCTCAACCTTTCTAGCGCCGCGACCCCTTAATACAGTTCCTCATGTTGTGGTGACCCCCAACCATAAAATTATTTTCGTTGCTACTTCATAACTGTAATTTTGCAGTAGGAGGAATAGTGCCACGTCATTGGTGTCATTGGGAGGAATAGTGCCCCGTCATTGGTGTCAGTGGGAGGAATAGTGCCCCGTCATTGGTATCAGTGGGAGGAATAGTGCCCCGTCATTAGTGTCAGTGGGAGGAATAGTGCCCCCTTCATTGGTGTCAGTGGGAGGAATCGTGCCCCGTCATTGGTGTCAGTGGGAGGAATAGTGCCCCGTCATTGGTGTCAGTGGGAGGAATAGTGCCCCATCATCGGTGTCAGTGGGAGGAATAGTGCCCCATCATCGGTGTCAGTGGGAGGAATAGTGCTCCATCATCGGTGTCAGTGGGAGGAAAAGTGCCCCATCATCGGTGTCAGTGGGAGGAATAGTGCCCCATCATCGGTGTCAGTGGGAGGAATAGTGCCCCATCATCGGTATCAGTGGGAGGAATAGTGCCCCATCATTGGTGTCAGTGGGAGGAATAGTGCCCCATCATTGGTGTCAGTGGGAGGAATAGTGCCCCATCATTGGTGTCAGTGAGAGGAATAGTGCCCCATCATTGGTGTCAGTGGGAGGAATAGTGCCCCATCATTGGTGTCAGTGGGAGGAATAGTGCCCCATCATTGGTGTCAGTGGGAGGAATAGTGTCCCATCATTGGTGTCAGTGGGAGGAATAGTGCCCCATCATTGGTGTCAGTGGGAGGAATAGTGCCCCATCATTGGTGTCAGTGGGAGGAATAGTGCCCCATCATTGGTGTCAGTGGGAGGAATAGTGCCCCATCATTGGGTGTCAGTGGGAGGAATAGTGCCCCATCATTGGGTGTCAGTGGGAGGAATAGTGCCCCATCATTGTTGTCAGTGGGAGGAATAGTGCCCCATCATTGGTGTCAGTGGGAGGAATAGTGCCCCATCATTGGTGCCAGTGGGAGGAATAGTGCCCCATCATTGGTGTCAGTGGGAGGAATAGTGCCCCATCATTGGTGTCAGTGGGAGGAATAGTGCCCCATCATTGGTGTCAGTGGGAGGAATAGTGCCCCATCATTGGTGTCAGTGGGAGGAATAGTGCCCCATCATTGGTGTCAGTGGAAGGAATAGTGCCCCATCATTGGTGTCAGTGGGAGGAATAGTGCCCAATAATTCGTGTCAGTGGGAGGAATAGTGCCCCATCATTGGTGTCAGTGGGAGGAATATTGCCCCATCATTGGTGTCAGTGGGAGGAATAGTGCCCCATCATTGGTGTCAGTGGGAGGAATAGTGCCCCATCATTGGTGTCAGTGGGAGGAATAGTGCCCCATCATTGGTGTCAGTAGATGGAATAGTGCCCCACCATTGGTGTCAGTGGGAGGAATAGTGCCCCATCATTGGTGTCAGTGGGAGGAATAGTGCCCCATCATTGGTGTCAGTGGGAGGAATAGTGCCCCATCATTGGTGTCAGTGGGAGGAATAGTGCCCCATCATTGGTGTCAGTGGGAGGAATAGTGCCCAATCATTGGTGTCAGTGGGAGGAATAGTGCCCCATCATTGGTGTCAGTGGGAGGAATAGTGCCCCATCATTGGTGTCAGTGGGAGGAATAGTGCCCCATCTTTGGTGTCAGTGGGAGGAATAGTGCCCCATCATTGGTGTCAGTGGGAGGAATACCGCCCCATCATTGGTGACAGTGGGAGGAATACCGCCCCATCATTGGTGACAGTGGGAGGAATACCGCCCCATCATTGTCAGTGGGTGGAGCTCTAATGGGAAGAGGTGGAGCCTAAATAGGAAGGGGTGGAGTTTGCAGATGAAAGGGTGGGACAAATTTAGATGCGGGGACAAGTTGCTTTGACGGAGGGGGTGAAGTATTGGGCAAAGTACTGATATATAGTTATATATATATATATATATATATATATATATATATATATATATATACACACACACACAGTATATATGTATAAGTGTGTGTATATGTATATATATGTGTTTATAGATGTACAGTTGCAAGAAAAAGTATGTGAACCCCTTGGGATTACGTGGAGTTTTGCATGAATTGGGCATAAAATGTGCTCTGAACGTCATCTAAGTCACAACAATAGAAGAACACAGTCTGCTGAACATAATACTACACAAACATTAGATGTTGCCATGGTTTAATTGCACATAACATGTAAACATTCACAGTGCAGGGAGGAAAAAGTATGTGAGTCCCTAGCTTAATGACTTCCCCCAGAGCTAATTGGAGCCAGGAGTGAGCCAACCTTGACTCCAATCAGTGTGATTATATTGGATGTGTTGCTGACAGCTGTCCTGCCCTTAAAAAACACACACCTGTTTTGGGTTTACTGGTTTCAAGAAGCACTGTCTGATGTGAACCATGCCTCGCAGAAAGAGCTCTCAGAAGACCTACGAAAAAGAATTGTTGACTTGCATGAAGCTAGAAAGGGTTACAAAAGTATCTCCTTGAGCCTTGATGTTCATGTGTCCACGGTAAGGCAGACTGTCTACAAATGGAGAAAGTTTAGCACTGTTGCTACTCTCCCTAGGTGTAGTCGTCCTGTAAAAATGACTGCAAGAGCACAGCGCAGAATGCTGCATGAGGTAAAGAAGAATCCCAGAGTGTCAGCTAAAGACCTACAGAAATCTCTGGCACATGCTAACATTTTTGTTGACACATCTACAATAAGGAAAACATTAAACAAGAATGGAGTACATGGGAGGACACCACGGAGGAAGCCATTGCTGTCCAAAAAGAATATTGCAGCACGTTTGAAGTTTGCAAAAGAGCACCTGGATGTTCCACAGCACTACTGGCAAAATATACTGTGGACAGATGAAACCAAGATTGAGTTGTTTGGGAAGAACACACAACACTATGTGTGGAGAAAAAAAGGCCCAGCACACCAACATCAAAACCTCATCCCCACTGTGAAACATGGCGGAGGGAGCATCATGGTTTGGGGCTGCTTTGCTGCCTCAGGGCCTGGACAGATTGTTGTCATTGATGGGAAAATGAATTCCAGAGTTTATCAAGACATTTTGCAGGAAAACGTACGACCATCTGTCCACCAACTGAAGCTCCGCAGAGGATGGGTGATGCAACAGGACAATGACCCAAAGCATACAAGTAATTCAACAAAACAATGGCTGCAACAGCACAGAATACGCCTTCTGGAGTGGCCCAGTCAGAGTCCTGACCTCAACCCGATTGAAATGCTGTGGCATGACCTTAAGAGAGCGATTCACACCAGACATCCCAAGAATATTGCTACACTGAAACAGTTTTGTGAAGAGGAGTGGTCCAAAATGACTCCAGATCGTTGTGCAGGTCTGATCTGCAACTACAGGAAACGTTTGGTTGAGGTTATTGCTGCCAAAGGAGGGCCAACCAGTTATTAAGTCCAAAGGTTCACATACTTTTTCCTCCCTGCACTGTGAATGTTTACATGTTATGTGCAATTAAACCATGGCAACATCTAATGTTTGTGTAGTATTATGTTCAGCAGACTGTGTTCTTCTATTGTTGTGACTTAGATGACGTTCAGAGCACATTTTATGCCCAATTCATGCAAAACTCCACATAATCCCAAGGGGTTCACATACTTTTTCTTGCAACTGTATTTCTGTCGTCTAAGAGGTTTGCAAATAACGTCATACTAAGTATAAGTTTAGAAGGTTTACATATATGGACACTAAGAGTATAAGTTTAGAAGAAGCACAAATAAGGGTTTTACTTATTTAGCTAACACTGAATTAGGAAATAACTGTTTAGTGGGTTGGTCTGGTAAAATATATATAAGATGTGCCTTAGAGATAGAGAGTGACATACACTCACTCACACTCATACATCAAGACATTATACAGCTGACACGCACTGACATATTTGTCTCCTGGTAAGGCCTGCAAAGCCTTGATACACCTGTTGTCTTCCTTGCCGAGACTGAAACACTTGTCATAGAACAGGCAAGAGATTAGACATTTCTCCAAAGCTTATTTCTTTTTCCATAATCTACAACTTTTGTTATATTTTACTCTGTATTTTATTTTATCTTTTGTATTCATTTTTGATGCCAAGTGTGAATTAAATAAAAGTCACACTGCTTTAAATCAGCCTGGCACTAGAACAATTTGCCTCAAACGCCTAAAGACAGACACTTAAATAATATAAGTGTCACGATATTTAACATTTGGCTAAGCCAGCCTCCGCCACCGTTTTTCCGGTTTTTCATTCCTTGATAAAGGGGGAGAGAGCACAGACTGATCAAGTTTTGGGAAAAACACGGTGCAAAGAACCTAGAAGTGAAGGCGTTTGTGTTTCGTCAGACGTTCACGAGAGGTCCAGTGACGGAGCCACCGACTGCAAAAAAGAAAATCATCTGATTACGGTGAGTAAAAGTTATGGAATTTATTGATAAACTAGCTATAGAAAGCAAGTTAGAGTTTAAGGATGTTTCTTTATATCCTGATGATGGTAAATTATGGCAGTACATGTACAAGGAATGTTTACAGGCCAATGTTCAGATAGATAAATCTAGATTTACTGTAAACAAACAGCATAAGAAGATATCTAATATCTTAAAGTTGGTAAGAATATTCAACAAAATGATTTTGAATATTGACTTACCTGCTAAAAGTGTTTCTACACTGAAGCAGACAGAATGTAGCACTGTACAGAACACAGAAATGCATGAAAATTTGTCTCAAGATCCTCTTAATTGTCCAAATTGTGACATACTTTGTAACTACATAGAAAATCTTGAGGAGCAAATTGATTCTAAAACAAATCTTTTGTTAAGACTGCAGAATGACAGAAAAGAGGTTGCTGTATTAACAAAAGGTGGTAAAAAGACTGATTCTAAACAGTCAAAGCCTCAAGCTTCCTGCATTCCTGAAATGGGGGAAGATGACGCAAATGACGAAGCCGAAGTTAGAAAGAAAAAACTACTAGACCGTGCAGCTAAATTAAAGTTACAAATTCATGATCAATTAATTAAAATTTTAAAAGATATTCCAGCGTATGACTCAAAGGTCGATGCCTTTTATAATGCAGACATCTTCGAGTCTTATACAGATCGTTATCACTTGACTGACGAACAGCGTAACCGTATCTATTATCTTTGGATACCTGCACATTTTGCTAGACGACTTGTGCAATCACCTGTTATTGACGATGACGGACAGGAGATACATAGTGACGCATCAGACAGATTACGACAATTGTTGTTATGTACCACAGGTGAGGAAGTACCTTCTTTAGAAGTACTAGACTCATTACAGACGTCAGTTAGAGAGGACCCTTATGAATTTAAAATTAAATTCACAAAGGCATACAAAATGGTCTTGGGTGTAGATGATGAAAACGATACAGGTATGATAAAAGCATTTGTAAAAAAATTTAAATATCTTGATCCAACTTCTTTGGCCATTGTGCAAGATAAAAATTCGATTACAGATGCTTGTTCATTCATTGATAAAATCAGAAGACAAATGAAACAGAACTATCTCAAGTCTAAGATAGCTCTAGTTCAAAATGACACTTTAAATAGGAACGGTCAAACTACAGCTAAGACAGGAATGACTGCTCTTAGTAAAAGTGACAGATACAAGCAGGTGACACAGAGAGAGCCAATAACTTGTTACTACTGTCAAAAGCCTGGACATTTAAAATGGAAATGTAAAAAATTCTTAAAGGATATGCAGATAAAGGATTCAAGAAACTTAGGTAAAGAAAATGGACTTATTTCTCTTGAACCATCTGCTCCTCCTAGTCAGAAGGAAACTCAATCTTCTTCTCCCTATGCTCCTCTGATAAAACAAATCAGAGAGTTATCGGTCAGCAGCGGTTTGACTGAAAAGAACTTGCAGTCAACCACTGTTAATTCAGCTCCATTATTGCCTACTCCATGACTAGACAATAAAAAGGAAATAAAATCTCATCATCTAGAATATGTAACACCAATATGTCTAGATAAATGTGGACGCCCTTACATTAAAGCAAAATTGAATGGACAAAAGCTCAAGTTTCTAATCGATACAGGTGCTGAAATTTCTATTACTGGTGTAAGATTACCTCTTTTGACAGATGCAACAGTATGTACAGTTGTTGGATTTAACGGATCAGGTAACTCGAAAGCTTCAATGTGTAAAAATGTTTCATTTGAAATCCCTGATTATTTGGATACTGAGATTGATATTTGGTATTGTCAAGGTGCAGAGAATATCATTGGGACAGATATCCTTCAACGAAGAGGTTGGATAATTGACCTTGGTAATGGCATTGTATGGAAAGGTTCCATTAATCGTAAGCCTGTGGTAATTGACCCAGCAGATTACTGTGAGGTCGGCAGCATCTGTTTAACAGAAGTGCTTGCTGCAGACCATAAATGGCCAGATAGTGGTGACAATCAACAATTAGAACAATTGGTCAAATCATACAAAAATCTTTGGAGCCAAGGCAAAAATGAGGCCAGTCTATTTAAAGACATAGAAGTAGACGTGCAAGGCAAGGATCCGCCCCCACAGAAGCAATATAAATTGCCACCAGAATCTATTGAACCAGTATCAATAGTCATACAGGAGCTTCTGCAACAAGGTATTATCAGAAAAACAAATTCTGTAACAAACAATCCATTATGGGTAGTACCTAAACGTGATGACCCCAAATCATTCAGGCTTCTGGTAGATTTCAGAATGCTGAATAAATATACCCCAAGCTGCGCTCCAATAGTGGCAGATACACCAGATATAATGTCCCAAATTGATGCAAAAGCAAAAGTGTTCTCTGTGATTGACATTGCAAATGGATTTTTCTCAATCTCTTTATCTAAAAGCTGTCAATATAAATTTGCCTTCTCCTTCGCAAATTCTCAGTATACCTTTAATCGTCTTCCGCAAGGCCTCCATTTGAGTCCTAGCGTATTTCATCAAGCTTTAGCGGAAGTCCTATCCAAATTTTCTAGGCCAGATTGTATCCTACAATATGTGGACGATATCTTGTTATCAACAGAAAATAAGCAAGAACATTTAACCCTTTTGGCAGAATTGTTTGATCTGCTGCAAGATGCAGGTCTCAAGCTGAATACTCGTAAGGTTCAGCTCATGAAAAGCGAGGTCAAGTTTCTCGGCATTCAGATCAGTCCGGGTAAACGCCAACCTTTGCAAGAAAGGGTTAATGCTATTGCTGCACTTCCTGTACCAACAACATTCAAAGCACTAAGACAATTCCTAGGATTAGTGAATTTTTCTAGAGAGTTCATTGAGTCATTTGCTGATAAAGCAAAACCTCTGTATGAACTTCTAAAGAATAATGAGGAAAATGGTTTTGGTCCTTGGACAGAAGTTCAGCAAAAGGCCTTTGAATCTTTGAAAAAAGATTTGCAGACAGCACCAGCCCTAACTACAGTAGAAAAGCAAGCACCGTTTGCTTTGCAGGTGCATACATCTGAAACTGCTATTTCTTCGGTGTTGCTTCAGCTACAAGGAGGAAATTGGAGGATCCTAGCATATTTCTCTAGGCTTTTAACACCTGTTGAGAAAGGTTTTGACACATGTGTTAAACAATTGGTAGGAGTTCACTATGCAGTAAAAGCAACAGAGCACATTGTAGGATTCAACAAAATTATCTTACAAACACCCCATTCCACCCTGAAATTTCTCCTTGAAAAAAACATCCCAGGTGTTTCCAATCAAAGATTTTCACAATGGTTGTTGGCTTTATCACCCAAACAGATCCAGGTTGAACATAATGCTAAATATGTACTCCCTCAATTGATGGAATATAATGGATCAGAACATGAGTGTTCATGTGAAGTCCAAGACACTCACTCTCCTCTGTTTCGCAGAGAAGCAGAGAAGACTGATGAACCTGTGTTTGTGGATGGTTCACGTTATTGTGTCTCAGGGGAGTATTTTTCAGGTTATGCAATCTGGTTTCCAAAGAGAGGATATGCCATACAACACAGACTTCCAGGACACTTCTCAGCACAAAAAGCAGAACTGATAGCCATTGAGACAGTGTTAACTGTAGACAAAGAAGACAATCAAGGCCCACTAGTGATTTATAGTGACAGTTCATATGTTGTGCGTTCTCTTACGGATTATCTTCCAATTTGGAAAAGACGAGGTTTTGTAGATGCTTCAAACAAAGCTTTAGCACACAGAGAAATACTAGAGTCAATTTTTGCACTAGCAGGGATAAACCCTTGTGCCTATGCAATTGTTAAAGTACCAGCACATAGGAAAGACAATGATGAACTAAGCATAGGAAATATGATAGCTGACACATTAGCAAAAGAAGCAGCTGTTAATGAACAGTCAGAGACTCCATCTGAAGTAGTTTCAGTAAACACAGTCAGAAAAACAGATACACAGATCCCCTCATTTGCAGAAGAACAGAAAAAGGACCCGTCCCTTTCTGCTTCTCAGGTTGATACAGAATCTTCCTTTGTTTTTGAAAACAAGATTTTGTTTCATGACTGTAACGGGGTTCTGCGTCCTGTCATACCAAAACATTTACAAGTGGAGTTCACAAAATACAATCATGAAAGTTTAGGCCATGTAGGTAAACAGAGATTGTTAGAGATTCTCAAAGAGAAATTTTTCTGGGAAAAAATGGATGAGACTGCAGACAATGTAATTCAATCTTGTCTTATTTGTGCTCAAGTGAACCCCAGGCCAAAAGGACAGAAACCTCCTTTACAAAGAACTCCTCCAGCTAATGGTCCATGGTCCACATTACAACTTGACTATATAGGACCATTACCAACAGGAAAAAATGGTTTCAAATATGCTCTCATAATTGTTGATGTTTTCTCAAAATGGGTTGAGATTTTACCTGTACGCACAGACGATGCACTAACAACTGCAAGAATGTTAATTAATCATGTTTTTCCTACTTGGGGGATCCCAATTGATATCAGTTCAGATCGTGGAACTCATTTCACAGGTAAAGTAATGCAGGCAATGTGTAAAATTTTGGGAATCCAGCAAAGATTTCATGTTCCATACCATCCGCAATCTGCAGGTATTGTGGAAAGAATGAACAGGACTATCAAATCCAGAATTGCTAAAATGTTGTTAGACAAAGGACATACATGGGTAGATGCCGTGCCTTTTGTTCTGATGAGTATCAGAAGTACAACATCTTCATCTACACAATACAGTCCATTTGAACTGATGACAGGTAGAAAAATGCCGCTTGTTTTTCCACATGAACCGTGTTTTTTGTCAACTCCGCAGAAAGAAGCAATTGAGAAAACCAAATGGTTACAGATGTTGCAAGACAATCTAAATGCCATTTTGCCACATGCAGCTACTCACATGCAGAAAATGATCCCTCCACACTCCTCAAAATTTGAGAAAGGTGGACAAGTCATGATTAAAACATTTAGAAAAAGTGGGCCGTGGCAAAGTAATTGGGAAGGTCCTTTTGAAATTTTGGACACACGTGGTGTAATGATACAAGTCCAAAGACCTCTCAATTCTGTTAAAAATGCACGGAGACAACAAAAAATATGGGTTCACACTGATCAATGCAAGCTGTTTATGCCAAGATAATGATACTGCATTTCTTTTGCAGAAATGACATCTGATAATCAAATATGGAGGAACATCAAACTCCAAAAAGAAATACTGACAACATCAGAAAAGTGGAAAGAAAGAAAGAACATTAAAAGGAGAAAATTCGTCATCACAGGACTCCTTTTCTCATTAATGACATTTTTATTCCTAAAAACTTATATGACTTTTTCCAGCCCAGCAGAGAAGAACAAGTCTGAGACCCTGCATAAAAGAGAATTGCCTTTATCCAGAAACAAGAGACATTTTCCAAGATACAGTGACATTGACACAGCCGTAGACTTGTATGGACTTGCTTGTATAGGTTGTAGAGCTACTTGTTGTATGCAGTTTTATTTTCTTCATAGTAACTCTATTGAAATACAAGCTAGAATAGAATCTAAAACAAAGTTTACAAAAATGCAAGGATCATATGTACATAATAATAAAACTGGTACATATGAATGTAATTTAACTGAGATGGGATTCTGGTCCATAGTTTTAAAAGGAAATGAGTCTACAATTTGGACTGGCGATGTAACTGGAGATAGAGTAGGTTCTTCTTCTGTAGGAGGATCCAAAACAGATATTTGTTTTTTGACCCAATATTATTTACAGTTTATGGATCCTGAACACTTAAAGATTACAGGAGATGAAGAAGGAGATGTAATTAGAGTATGGGATTTTCAAATAACAAGAGGTTCAGCTCACGTTAAAGTGAGAGTGACTATTTCAATTGTAGACTTGATTATTCCAGATATAAAAGTATCTCCTCAAGCTCTTAAAATTATTGAAGGAAAGGATGATTTAAATTTGATATGTACTACACAAATATATTTACCTCAAAATTCCCTATTAACTTGGAAAAGAAATGGTGAATTTTTGGGCAGTCTTTTCCATAGCGCCTACTAATATAATTCGTAAGAGTAATCTTGGAAATGTAGATTGGACTAACAATAACTTTATTTATCAACACAATAGTCCAAATCTTAATGACAGAGGCATATATGAATGTTGCATATCATTAGAAAATAATCCAATGAAATGTGATACTGCAAATGTTATAATTTCATCTCCTAAGAACATTAAGTGTACTGATGAAAAATTTATTCCTTCTAGTCCATTTCAAATTAATCATTTCCAACCCAGACATCTCTTAAGAGAAGGACATTTTGTGATTATACTTTGGAAATTTAATGTTTCTGAATGGAAAATTTCATCAAAGTATCCTCAATGTCAAGAATACTTAATTAATATGGAATTGGGTATGGATAAATGGTTTGGAGCTAATAATAAAAATAACAACAGGAATAAACGAGGTATCATAGAAGGAATTTTAGGTGGAGTTGGTACTATTGGAAGTATTACCAATAGTATGGATATTAATACATTACAGTCTGATCTGGAAACAGCGGGCTTAGTGGGTAGTAAAAGTATTAAAGTTCAAAGAAATGTAAATCAAATATTAGAAAATATGTTAATGAAGACAGCTACGGTTATAGGCCCAGCTGTAGTCCACTTACAAGATGTTACTTTGAATTTAATGGACAGAGAACAACATTCCCACATAGCCAGAACATGTCTAGAAATACAGACAGAGTATTCTACCAATTTTAAAATAATTGCACAAGCATTCCAAAGTGGAATAACTCCTCTAAGTCTTTTGCAAAGTTTACCTAATGAATATGTATTTGCAAAAAATCATACAGATTTATGGGTAAATAAATGGGTAGGATGTAATCAACATGAATGCTTTGGTACCTCAATGATTCCCATTGCTGGGAAAGAACAAATGTTAGTTCCAGTTACAGTCTTAGGATTGCCAGTTAGTAATACTCAGTTGTTATATTATCAATTACAGTTTGTAGATTTTGCTTTGGATACTAATACATCTGAACCAGAACAACTAGATTTATCTTCTTGTTTACATTTTCAATCAAAAGTAATATGTTTGCCTAATCAGGACAAAAGTATTTTTCACTCTTGTTTTCATAATCATTCATTATGTACAGCAAGAATAGAAAAAGTAAAAACTTCACTTGACCTAGTCACTGTTGTAGGAAAAAGGAAAGTCTGTTTTCAAGTCATGACAGACACTGAAACAGTGAAAGCTTTCTTCCTATCCTGCACACATACAGATATCCTGAGTTGAGGCTTGTATTGTATAGAAGGAGATCTTACAGGAATTAGTTTAAATGAAATTAGAGTAAATTTAACTAATATACTTACGAAAAATGTGAGTGTTCTACCTATACAATATAATATATCTCAAGTAGATGAGTTTCCATGGAAGGAATGGGCAGAGATCATACAAAAGGATAAGGGATTATTAATTGCTTTGTCTGAAGAACTTCAGAAAGCAGAAATAATAATTAAGCATGAACAAGGAAATCTACTAGAGATAGAACATGATTGGTCTGAATTTTCAGGTCGTTCATGGTGGTCAAAATTTAAAAATACTGTATCAATGTGGGGAAAAACTTCAGTAACAGCAGCTGTTGGAAATATATTATTACACCCATTAATTATTATATTTATTATTATGATTTTATGTATTTTATTTCAAATCTGTATTATGATTAGAATGAAACAATTTTACAAATTGATTAAGAAACAAATGAAAGAAGGTGAAAAAATCCTGTCAGGTATTATTAGAAGGAAGGTTACCTCTGACCTAACTGACCTGGTTATAGAAAATGGTGCATCTGGAACAACTGATTCAGAGCGTGTATAGTTGGGCCATGAATGAAGTATGAATGTATATATAATATTATATGATAAATTATATTTAGGGGGAATATTGTAGAAATTAATTTAGCATAAAACAGACGTCTGTATCTTTTCATATCAGTGTGTCCTCTAAAATGACAGCTAGTCATTGAGCTAGTACATTTTTAACTTTAGCGTGTGTATGATGGCTTTGAAAACAGGTGTTAAAGATGAACCATGGTATATTCATGTCTAAGAGGTCAGCAGGTCATAAGCTTAGTCTTAAGAATAGAAACTGGAATGTAAAAAGATATTGATATGTAGTAGAACAAAGAAAGGATATGTCTTTTATAAAGAAAATCATGTCTAATCTATAATATAGTTAGTTGGATAATTATTTATAATCAATTTATTAGTTAGGAATAGTGTGTGATAAATTTAGTATCAATTATTGTTGGTTATATGCATTTATGTGAACATTGTCCCTTGCTAAAGATATGTGAAGCCATTGTGTATATTATATTACAGTATCATGTATTTCTGTCGTCTAAGAGGTTTGCAAATAACGTCATACTAAGTATAAGTTTAGAAGGTTTACATATATGGACACTAAGAGTATAAGTTTAGAAGAAGCACAAATAAGGGTTTTACTTATTTCGCCAACACTGAATTAGGAAATAACTGTTTAGTGGGTTGGTCTGGTAAAATATATATAAGATGTGCCTTAGAGATAGAGAGTGACATACACTCAATCACACTCATACATCAAGACATTATACAGCTGACACGCACTGACATATTTGTCTCCTGGTAAGGCCTGCAAAGCCTTGATACACCTGTTGTCTTCCTTGCCAAGACTGAAACACTTGTCATAGAACAGGCAAGAGATTAGACATTTCTCCAAAGCTTATTTCTTTTTCCATAATCTACAACTTTTGTTATATTTTACTCTGTATTTTATTTTATCTTTTGTATTCATTTTTGATGCCAAGTGTGAATTAAATAAAAGTCACACTGCTTTAAATCAGCCTGGCACTAGAACAATTTGCCTCAAACGCCTAAAGACAGACACTTAAATAATATAAGTGTCACGATATTTAACATCATGAAAAATACATTAAAACTGAACATCCACCAAGGAGGCTGATATTAAACACCAAAAACTCCATAATGGAGAGGTTGGTGGAGTATGTGGACCTCTATCTCCAGCCATTGTTGGCATCTACCCAAACATGAAATAAAATACAAGTGTTGTGCTGCTATAATGATATCATATACCCAATGATGGAGAAATATTGTGCAAATTGTAAACCCGTTCTCTTTCAATCATATAAGCAATAAAGTCTCATGAATAAAATTAGTCATTCACAAAATGGAAAATCAAGGCTCACAGATTGTAATCAGCGTCCTCTCTCATCCGGCTCCTCCCCACGCGTATCGCCAGTGTACTCATCAGTGTAATTTTCAATAAATGTGTGACGATTTTAAAGTACTTATGAATATCAAGTGTAGGCGAGCGCTGGAACTATAAAGCGGCTAGCACCGAGGTATAGGTAACAACTCCTTATGGATAAATATATAGAAAGTGCAGTGCTAAAATAAGTGAATGATATTATAGTGAAAATAAAGTGCAAAGTCAGTCTGACATATAGCAAAAGAAAATAAATAAATGTTTCAGTGGAACAGTCAAGTGCAGCATATAAAAATCAAATATAAAGGGGAGTGTCCAAGATGGCGACCGGAGCGGACGTCTGTTCTTGGGCTCCGGCGCCCTGAAGTTGAATCCGCTGCCATCCGGGTGACAGCTGGCCTTGCACGGTCACTGGAGGCTCTGCGGACCCTGCCTGACATCTGAGGGAGGGTATCGGACATTTTTGTCCCCCCTCCGGCCATTTGGAACGCCGGACGAGTTGCGGCCTACAGCGGAGCGTGAAGCCGCGGTCTTTCCTGCGGCCGGAACACGGACGGGACGCTGCTGCGGCCGGGTCGGGACGCTGCCGCTCTGCCCTCCAACCCCCTGCTAAAGGACCAGCTGCTGGGACAGTCTGTGTGGATCCCCCTGGCTTTTGTGTCAGTCCCAGGGGTCACACCAGGCCTACCTGGATTCCGATAGGGCTCGGAGGCCCATTGAAGTGGTTGAGTGGCCCTTGATAGGGGTGGAGGCTTTTCCCATCAGCCCCCCTTCCATAGAGGGTGAATCAGGGGCTTCTGTGGCCCCCCCGGGCAGGCCTTCACTGTTCTTGACCACCTGGCTTGATTGGCGCAGATCCTCGCGCCCCACCGGCTGCCGAGATCTTGGGGCCTACGCTCGTTCCACCTGGGTGTCACGATATAAGGTCAGGTTCAGAGACCAGTTGCTATAGCAGTAAAAGGCTTACCTGAAACCAGCAGTATAGGTACACCAGCGGATCCCCCTGGGAATGACGCAGGCTCACCTGAGGTGCGGGGTCTAAGTATTAACCGGTATTCACCAGAGCTCCTAATGGTGGAGATGGATTGGGCTGCGTGTTAATACCAGGTCGCAGATCTCAGGATCACCCCACCAGGGAATGAGCAGACTGGGAACCAATAGCGGATCAACAGGTTAGGGATCAGACGAAAGCAGAGTCAGTCACAAGCCAAGGGTTGGTCACAAATGGTAGCAGATCAATCGTAGTACGTTAGGATGAGACGAAATCGTGGTCAGGAACAAGCCAAAGGTCAGTAGCGGAGGTGTAGACAGCAGCAGGAACAGTAGCGGGATATTGGCTGGAAAGGCACAATAATCTGGCAAGGAGGAAGTGCATGGACATGGCTTTTATAAGGAAGTTTATGGAAGGAGCAAGGAGTTCAAGGTTCAAGAGTAATCAAGGCATAAGGCAGGGTTATCCAAGAATTGTCAAGGGAGCTGTCCAGCATTCCAGATAGCTCAGTGAGAAGAGACATTGCCTCTCACTGCAGAAGGACCAGGTTCGATCCCAGGCTCTGACACTGGGATTCCATCATCACTCTATGGAGGGTACCGCTACAGCTACATCAGCAGTCTGTTTCTACTCCTCCCTTGTCTCATGCCCTCAAATACATTGGATTCAGGTGTTCCATTCCCCTCCACAAGTGTATACAATCAAGCCCCTAGACATGTAGACCAGTTCTACAAACATTGGTGAAAGAATGGGTCGCTCTCAGGAGCTCAGTGACTCCAAGCGTGGTCCCGTGATAGGTGGTCACCTGGGCAATAAGTCCATCCGTGACATTTCCTGGCTACTAAATATTCCATGCTCAACTGTTAGTGGGATTATAACAAAGTGGAAGCAACTGGGAACAACAGCAACTCAGCCACCAAGTGGTAGGCCACGTCACATGACAGGGCGGGGTTAGCACATGCTGAAGTGCACAGTGTGCAGAAGTTGCCAACTGTCTGCAGAGTCAATGGTAAAATACCTCCAAACTTGGTGTGGCCTTCAGATTAGCACATCAGCAGTGTGTAGAGAGCTTCATGGAATGGGTTTCCATGGCTGAGCAGCTGCATCCAAGCCTTACATCACCAAGTGCAATGCAAAGTACACTGCCACTGGACTCTAGAACAGTGTAGACATGTTCTCTGGAGTGATGAACCACATTTCTCTGGCAATCTGATGGATTTGTCTGGGCTTGGCGGTGGCCAGGAGAAGGGTACTTGCCTGACTGTATTGTGCCAAGTGTAACATTTGGTGGAGGAGGGATTATGATGTGGGGCAGTTTCTCAGGTGTTGGGCTTGGCCCCCTAGTTCCAGTGAAGGGATTTCTTAATGCATCAGCATACCAAGACATTTTGGAAAATTTCATGCTCAGAACTTTGTGGGAAGAGTTTGGGGATGGCCCCTTCCTGTTCCAACAAGACTGTGTACCAGTGCACAAAGCAAGGTCCATAAAGACATGGAGGAGCGAGTTTGGGGTTAAGGAACTTGACTGACCTGCATAGAGACTTGCCTTCAACCCGATAGAATACCTGTGGGATGAATTAGAGCGGAGACTGCGAGCCAGGCCTCCTCCCCCGACATCAGTGCCTGACCTGACAAATGTGCTTCTGGAAGAATGGTCCAACCTTCCCATAGACACCCTCCTAAACCTTGTGGATGGCCTTCCCAGAAGAGTTGAAGCTGTTATAGCTACAAAGGGCGGGGCCAACTCAATATTGAACCCTACGGACTAAGACTGGGATGCCATTACAATTCATGTGTGTGGAAAGGCAGGCGGCCCAATATAGTGTATATGCTTTTCCTTATATATAATCTTAAATGTGTGACTTATCCTTAAAACTTCCAATAAAATTCTTGTATGATCAAATTAAAATTTTCAAGATTTAATTGAGAGGGTATGTGAGGCAAGGTTACATTTTTGCTAAAAGGCTCACTTTAAAGTGTATACATAGTTCAAGCCTTTTTCTAGTTTTGGATGAAGTGGGAAAGGATTAGAACCCCTGCAGTCTGGGGCTCTGTTAGAGAGATATCCCCTTTCTTCTTGTGCCAGTGACAACCTTTTCAACAAACAAGAAGTGATGGAAATCCTCCAGCAACAACCCAGAAAGAAATAGATTCAATTTATTATGTTAAGTGGGAGAAGGCTGTCAGCTTATTTCTCTTTCCCTGGTGCAAATCTTCCCTCACTTCCTGTCTGGTAAAACGTTGTCAGCAGAAGAGGAAATGAGGGAAACATTAATTAGACAATATTTGCTTATCCTGAAGTTTAGATTTAAGATAATCCAATTGGAATAAAACAATGAAAGTAGTACCGAATGCCCCTCCAAACCCGTATCAGTTGGATGAGCACGTAAATAGACTGGTGCAAGACAGACAGGATCAGTTTATCAAGCTCCTATAGGCTTCAACAAAATGGCGCCCATCTGCACACAGACACTGACTCTCTGTTGCATAAACATGAATGAAATGGAGAAAAGATGGCTTCAACTCCTGTTCTCCACCTATAGGAAACTCCTCAGATGCATTTTGTCCTTTTCAGTGCTTAAAGCAGAGTTCCAGCCCTTGGCCCCCCCTCCCCCCAAAAAAAGATAAAAGTCAGCATCTACAAATACTGTAGCTGCTGACTATTAATATTAGGACACTTACCTGTCCAGGCATCCAGCGGTGTCCTTACCCCGAGCTGATTCTTTAATCAGCTTCGGGTGCTGGCGCTGCCATCTTAACAAAGGGAAACTGGCAGTGAAGCTCTGCGGATTCACAGCCGGCTTATTACTGCACATGGGCGAAGCGAGCTGCGCTTTGTGAATGGGCCGCAGTCCTCTGAGACCTGTGAAGTGTCCCAGGGAGCTGCAGGGGGTGAACTTCCTTTTCCATTTTCAGCTAGTCTACATTAGGATGAGGCACTTTTGTACCTTTTAATTGCCCCCATAGTTACCACCCTGTGTTGGGAGCATCCATTTCCAATTTGCATTTCTGTAAAACAGAAATTTTTTTCCAGGCCCCATCTAGTGGCCAATTTTAATGTTGCTGGGAGAACATACATAATGAATATTAAGCCCCCCCAAAAAAGGTGAAACGCGTCTGATAAGTTCTCTACAGGTGGAGAACAGGAGCTGAAACCATCTTTTTTCCATTACATTCATATTTATGCAATAGGAAGTTGGTGCCTGTGTGCAGGCGGCCACCATTTTGTTGAAACGGGAGCTCAGTGTCTGATTATAGCGTGGTCACAGTGTTTCCTGGATGGCATTAGTAGTTTAGTTTCTGTTGTCTTTATACAAGTGATCCTGTACAATTGTCATCACTCTTTTTTGTTCTAATTTTAGGGGATTTTCAGGTTCGGGGGCTGACAGTTACTGGGAAAGATGGTCCTACTGAAGCCTTAAGAGGAGAAGATGTCACCATCCCTTGTCTGCTGTCTGGTGTCCCAATACCGCTGAATCTAGAGAAACTATCAGTTGTCTGGACTCTCAGATTACAAAATGGAACTGAACGTGAGGTTTATGGTTTTCATAGTTCCCGCCATAAGTCTTCGAGGATCGGATCTCACATGAATGACAAAGACCTCCAACAAGGCAATGCCAGTCTTTCCATACCCAACATTCAGATCACAGATGAAGGGAACTATCGCTGCTTTGTTATCTTCACTCCAGATGCCGGCAGTGCTACATCTACTCTGCATGTATCAGGTACACAGTGATCAGAGTGACTGGGAAAAGTTGGGTCCTTTCAGAGGCACCGTCCCATAAATGTATATAATATACAACACTGAGGATGTCTTACTTTTCATACTGTAGCTCTACCTTCTTCAGTTTTTGGGTTCCCCTAAGCTCTGCACAGCCAGGTGATATGCATTGTTCACACTTTCATCCACAGTCAGTAAACAGTCAATGAGCTTGGTTTTTTTTAGGGGTTAACAACTTGGATGGGGTCTAGGGGTATATGGAAGTGAACAACTTGTATGACAAACGTCTTAAGGAAAAATGGCAAGAATCCAGCAAACAGCACAAAAATGGATCCTAGACTCTCTACTCCTTCAGGAGTGGGACTTCTGAAAAATCAGCATACAGTGTCCACAAGGAGCACTTGGTCCCCTTAAATGAACCTCCTCAGATCCCAGATGAAATTCTCCTCATCCACCTGGCTGTCTTGAGAGTGTCATTAAACAAGGGATTCAGAGATGTACACATGAAGTAGTCCCGGGGAGAACTAGTTGGGTATGGCACCTGACTGTCCTCTCCCTTCTTTAGTTCAGGGGATGTAGAAGTGCTCACACTGTCCTGTTCCTGTAGCCTAATGGTTGAAGCTGCTTTCAGGACTCACGCTGGACTGGCTCCTTCCCCGCTGACAGGCTGTCTTTCCTCAGTAGACTGTGGAACAGTGGAGGTTCTTTTTTCCAGCTTCAGCCTGTAGGCAGGTCTCCCTCCTCTGGGGCCCCCTCTAAGGCTCCACCCCAGCAATACTTCCTCAAACCATCTTAAAACCCAACTTCCCTGCTGGCCAGGCTCTCTCAAATTTAAGGGCTGACCTAGCCACCATGCCAGGCCTCCTTCCTGAGGATTGGCCAGATTTCCTTGCAGATCAGCCCCTGCAGCCTAACTTGAAGTAACCTCGTTGACTCACTCCCCTGCTGATTCATACCCAGGCTTCTAGCATGCCTCCAACTAAACACAATAAACAAGCCTATATACACTGTGTGATGAGACACCTAGCTAACAGGTGGGAAGCCTCACTTTCCATATTCACTGTGTGCTGCTAGTAATACAGAGTCATATCAGAGCTTACTGAGCTTCAAAGAGGCCAAATTGTTGGTGCCGCTTAGCTGGCGCCTCTGTGACTGAAGTTACCGATTTATTTGCCACGTTGCGAAGTACAGTATTAAAGGTTATGACGGCGTATACAGTTTCCTGGAAAACGTCATCTGATAAGCATATGCGCGGTCAACAGGTGTCGGGAGTCTCAGCAGCATTTAGGAGGACTGGATGGGGAGGCGAGAGAGCTGCCCACCAGGGTTGGGACTCGGGAGTCTCAGCGGGGGACTGTCTGGAAGTGTCAGACAGGAGGAGGAATAGGAATTACATGCTGCTGCAGGAGAGAGGAGGCACTGGTATGGCAGCCAGGCCCAGGCAGTGGTGAGATATTAACTGTATGATGTCCACAGCCCCTAACCATTTTTTGTATTCTACCCGCAGCCTCTAACCTTCTGCTATATCCTACAATATCCTGTCTGCAGCCTCTAACTATCTCCTGTACCATGTCCGCAGTCTCTGATCATCTCCTGTACCATGTCATCTCCTGTACCATGTCCACAGTCTCTGATCATCTCCTGTACCATGTCATCTCCTGTACCATATCTGCAGTCTTTGATCATCTCCTGTACCATGTCATCTCCTATACCATGTCCGCAGTCTCTGATCATCTCCTGTACCATGTCATCTCCTGTACCATGTCCACAGTCTCTGATCATCTCCTGTACCATGTCATCTCCTATACCATGTCCGCAGTCTCTGATCATCTCCTGTACCATATTTCCTGTACCATGTCCACAGTCTCTGATCATCTCCTGTACCATGTCCTCAGTCTCTGATCCACGCCTGTATCATGTCCGCAGCCTTTAACCATCTCCAGTATCCTGTCCACAATCTCTAACCATCTTTTGTATCATATCCACAATCTCTAATCATCTCCTGTACCGTGCCCACAGCCTCTAACCATCTCCTGTATCCTGTATGCAATCTCTAACCATCTCTTGTATCATGTCTGCAGTTTATGACCATCTCTTGTATCATGTCTGCAGTCTTTGACCATCTCTCTGAGAGCATGGAGAGGAATTAAGAGCTGGCCTAACAGGAGGAGTCAGACCTGTGTGGACTGTGGAGAAGAAAATATAGGATGAAACCAGAGCTGCCAAGCTCGAACCTGGAGAGGACCATCTCTCTGAGCCCTACACAGTTCACCTGAGAGGATGTCTGTGACAGTGCCCCGCCAGGCCAGTCTTGGGGGGTTCCCCTCTATATCAGTAAACCTCCTTACCTTCGTGTATTCACTCTGCGGAAGGTGGTCTGTTGCAACAGTTTTCACTGGAGCAGGTGGTGAGGGAAAACCTTCACATGAGGACCTCCAGGCCTGGACTGGCCATGGGGCACACTGGGCATTTGCACGGTGGGCCAGGGCCGCCTGGTTTGTGGCCTGTTGATGACCATGCTGCACAGCGGGAGGCAGGCCTGGACTGGTCATAGGGCACACCAGGAATTTGTCTGGTGACTGCCCAGTCCGTGGCATGTTGATCACTTAAAAATAATATAGGAGTGCGGCGCTAATGAATATATGTCTCAGATGATCTAAAACACAATATGATATATAAACAAAAGTCAGTGCGTCAAATTCAATAAATGATAAATGATAATGTCCAGATAAAATAAACGCAGGATCTTGCATAAAAGATAAAAGAACCAGGATCCAACGGTAAAATTGCTCACTCACCGGACGCGCTATGGAAAAGCGCATATGTAGTATGACCTTTAGAAAACCCTCATCATATGGAGACGGTGGGTAGCCATCCAGGAACAGGTGATCTCTGTATAATGGACAATTTCAAATCCAGGAATCCCTTTTGGAATTGGGTGACTAATGAGTGAGGAACTCCCTCCGGTGGTGAAGATGAGTAATAGAATTCCAAAAATATGTTAGCTCCAGGTAGGAGCCAAAAAATACCTCATAGTGTAGTAAGTAAAAAATATATATATTTATTCAAAAATAGGTTATGTAAAAGCAAGGCAGAAACACTGTAACAGTGAAACATTAAAAACTGAAGTGTAACTGACCCAAAAGTAAAATGGCCGCCGGGCCTCCTCGTGGCTCCAGGCAGCTAGATGTCACGCTCTGCTGGCTCCTCCTAAGGCCTTTCGTGCTCCAGCACATCATCAGAGGGGAGGCCAACAGAAGCATGACAGACCTCTCTCCCTATATAACGTTTGTGCGGTAATCGCGCATGCGCGAATTTTGCCGTGGTCGGCACAAGTGCGCATGCGCGGAACCGCGGGCGCCATTTTGCCATAGGTCTGAAATCATATTTCAGACAGCACTCTCAGCTATGGAAATACTGTGCCACCACAGCACGCCATAGTTGATCCTAATTAAGTCCAGACCTTAAGCACTCTATAGTAGTGCATGTAGTGCAGCACCATCATCATATTAATGTTGTTGACACCCATAAGGAGTCACTTAATGGGCGCCATTTTACTGAAGGTCAAAAATGAATATATTAATGTCATGTTATGTATAATCTAAAAAAATCAAAATGCAGACAAAGACGCCAGTTGATCTGGCTGCAACATTACAATATTATATATTAATTATGTCATTATAAATGACGCTCACATTGTGTCACTGAAATGACAACACTCGGTATTCCTAAGTAAACTCAATGTGCAATAAAAATACTATTACAGATTCACACATATGAAATATATAATACAAAAATGTGTGGGAAAAGATACAAGGAACCTCCATTGTAAAATTCAATGGTTAAAGATTATCATAATGCTACTAGCATATTAAGATCAAAAAAGTGTAAATATACACTCCCTACACATCAAGAGACCCCGACGTTCATGTTTATCATTTGAGAAACCCACATGAATAATTAAGATAATTTTAACTAATGGTGACCACTAAAGATGGAAATGATAACCATAATCCAAAATGCCATTAAAAATGGTTAAGATACCATGAATACAGAATTTTTTTTTTTTTTTTTAATTTATAGAAGGGTCGCCCACAGTCAAGTATCACCAATAATGGGGGGGTAGAAAGAAAAAACCTAGACCAATACTAGTATAATATTATTAGCTATTAGCAATAAAACTGTTGACATCGATTTCGATGTTAAGTCCCAGAGGGTGTAAAGTACCCAACTCGTATATCCATCTTGTTTCTGCCTGGGACACTACACGCGTTTTGTTCACACCCCTCCAATGGGGAGTAACGACATCAATAGCAGTAAACTTAAGGGAAGTGGGATCCATATTATGATGTATTCTGTAATGGTTTGACAAGGAATGATCCTTGTACCCTTTTCTGATATTTGCCACGTGCTCTCGCAAGCGGTCCCTTAACCGCCTTGTGGTGCGTCCCACGTACTGTTTTAGACAGGGGCACTGAAGTAAATAGACAACATATCTACTATAACAGGAAATAAAATTCTTGATGACATATGTACTGCCTGTTGTGTGTGATGTAAACTCAGTGATCCTGCGTTTCCTACTATTATCACATCTGCAGATCACACATCTATTACATGGACTGAACCCCTTCATGTCAGAAAACAGGGAAATGCGGGCTGGGGGATCTATCACATTTGGTGCTAAATTATGTCTAATGGATACAGCTTTCCTAAACATAATTTCAGGTCGTGCAGGCAAGATGTTACTCAGAATTGGATCAAAAAGTAAAATATCCCAATTTCTTTTAATCAACCCACTAATAGCTTTATGTTGTATGTTGTAAGTAGTGACGAATGGGCAGACTTTAGTTTGAACAGGTCTGTGATTGTCCTGTAGCATAGCATCCCTATCAGAGTTTGCGACCGACTGTATTGTTTCCATCAGGCTACTGCTGCTGTAACCCTTTTCCATGAATCTTTCTTTCAAGACCATAGCCTGGGAATAATACGCATCCAAGTTGGTACAGTTGCGTCTTATCCTAGTAAATTGGCCCCGTGGAATGTTCGCTAGCCAAGAAGGATGGTGACAGCTATGCATAGGGATGTAGCTATTACGATCCGTGGACTTGAAAAAAGACTCCGTGATAATCTTTCCCTCTACGTTAAGGAGTGTAAGGTCAAGGAAGTTTATTTGCGAGTTACTATACACATATGTTAGACTTATATTGTGTGTGTTGTTATTCAAAGTTCCAAAGAAATTCACAAGTGATTCCTCACTGCCATTCCATAGGAGGAGGACATCATCGATATATCGCCCGTAGAATGCCAATTCGGGCCAGTCTCTGGCATAAATGATGTCCTCCTCCCATCTTGCCATAAAAAGATTAGCGAGACTGGGGGCAAACTTAGCCCCCATGGCTACACCCTTTATCTGCAAATAGTAGGTCTTGTTAAACCAAAAATAATTATTGGTCATTGCAAAATCAAGCAATTTGAGAATAAACTCTTTCTGTGTAGCCGGCAAATTACTATGATGTAATAAGTAATAATCAACTACTTCCATTCCATCACCGTGTTTGATGTTAGTGTATAGTGAGGCGACATCCGCCGTCACAAAAAATGTATCTGCTGATATTGTAAGATTTTTAATAAGGTTAAGTACCTGTTTGGTGTCTTTAAGGTAAGCAGGCGTTTGTACTACCAATGGTTGCAGGTAGTGATCGATATATTCGCCCACCTTTGAGCAAAGGGATCCTATACCGCTTATAATTGGGCGTCCCGGGGGTTTGATGGGATTCTTGTGAATCTTTGGAAGTATATATAAAATGGGCAATTTAGGAGCAGTTGGAATGAGAAAAGCTTTCTCCTTTTTATTTAAAATTCCTTGTTCAAAGCCATCATTAACGATTTTTTTCAATATGCATTTATAGCCAGGAAGTGGGTCGCCAAGTAATGGAGAATATGTCGTATGATCACTCAAAATATCCATAACTTCTGAGATGTAATCTGACTTATTGAGGATCACGACCCCACCCCCTTTGTCAGCGGGTCTGATAACTAGATCTTTCTTTTCGAGAAGTGATCTCATCGCTGTAATATCCCCCATCCTATTGTGTGGTTGCTTGACGGTTAAGTGTCCTAGTCCTTTCAGGACCTTATCTCTAAAGATGTTGACATACGAATGGGCTTGTGGAGGAGGGTTATATGTGGAGGCATTCCGTAAATTGGAATGCACAAACGAGTCTACCTGCATATTGCTGTTACTTGGTTTATTGGCAAAAAATCTTTTTAGAGACAGTTGCCTAGTAAATTTATGTATGTCCATATAAACTTTAAACTTATCAAGTCTACCAGCAGGGGCATATTTCAAACCTTTATCTAGCAAACGTAGTTCATCACTATTAAGGGCAATATTACTGAGATTAAATAACCCTTTACCGACTAGATCCTTCTTTTCTTGTTTATGTCCGTATATTCTTCTCCCTCCTCGTCTGCCTCTTCTGCGTCCTTCCTTTTTCTCACCTTGCCTTCCCCTAAAAAAGGTTGTCTAGGATGATTATTCCCGTTATTCCCACCATTAGGATGGATAATGTGCCTAGGGGGAGTGTGTGGTGTCCTTTGTGCATGTGGATGGTTAGAGCGCATAGGGCTAGGTCTAAAAGGCCTATTGTTGTTCTGATTAGGGTGGCCCTTATGCTGGCGTGGAGACGCATAATATACATGGTCATTTCTCCATGTTTGGGGACCAGGTCTATAAGGCCTATTGTTGTTCTGATTAGAGTGGCCTCCATACTGACGTGGGGACGCATAATACATGTGGTCATTCCTCCATGTTTGAGGACCACCAGGGTAATATGAATAATTATCATAATGTTGCCTTGGAGAGGCAAAAAAAGGATCATTCCTTCTTTCTCCTCTTGGGTTATCCCACTGTTGGGAACCATTCCTAGGGTCTTTATAAGGGGAATTTCTATATCCTGGTGGGTACCTATTAGGATGCCAGGAAGAGTCCCTGGACCCTATATTCTCATCGTGTAAACGT
The DNA here is from genome assembly GCF_062004578.1 of Staurois parvus. Classification (NCBI taxonomy): domain Eukaryota; kingdom Metazoa; phylum Chordata; class Amphibia; order Anura; family Ranidae; genus Staurois; species Staurois parvus. Next base: position 89,080 of record NW_028319531.1, on the reverse strand, counting down.
TGTGTGGGCTCAGAACCACTAGTCATGATGTTGTTAGAATTATGATATTGAGTTTTTTTATGGGGATATTTAGGAATTGGTCTAGGTTTATTCATATTATCAAGTGGTTTAGGGGTATTGGTGGGAGGAACATGTGAAGTCTCCTTCTCCTTCTGCCATTGAAAAACTATTCCATCAGAGTAATCTTTATAATCCCTCTGAAACTTTTTCTTTTTCTTTAATTTTTGCTCTTTCTCTACCCCCTCCAAATGTGTTTTGAGTCTATCTGATTCGCTCTTATAATTATCTTTTTCTTTGAATGGTATAAGTTTCTCCCTTACTAAATTAATCTCCCTATCTAAATATGTGAGTTTCTTTCTTTTCCTTAAAATCAGGAATTTAATAAGATCACAACCTGCTGAATTGAAAAATTGGTACCATTCTAGATGGCCATTAACGTCATCAGAGTCAGGGGGTACATCCCAACGTAATGACCTTGGGACCATCTGCTCTTTAACATATTTATTTAAAAAAGATATATCCCATAAAGTCTTAATTTCTGCTGAAGTTAGATTTTTAAGATGCAAAAAAAGACCTTTAAGGTCATCAGGATCATTATCCATTGTGTAGACATCCTCAGAAATGTCCACACGTGATAATCGTTGTTCGAAAACGACACACATCTTAATGGGAAGGTGTAATAAATAATAATCTATAAAGAGTCAATAAAAAATGGAGATAATGGGTAAGAACAGCTACAAACTTAAACTAGATTAAATGCCAAAAAAGAGAAATATAAAAAAGTGAGCACTCTCTCAACAGCAGCCAATGCACTCAAACTTACTACACTATGAGGTATTTTTTGGCTCCTACCTGGAGCTAACATATTTCAGGAATTCTATTACTCATCTTCACCACCAGAGGGAGTTCCTCACTCATTAGTCACCCAATTCCAAAAGGGATTCCTGGATTTGAAATTGTCCATTATACAGAGATCACCTGTTCCTGGATGGCTACCCACCGTCTCCATATGATGAGGGTTTTCTAAAGGTCATACTACATATGCGCTTTTCCATAGCGCGTCCGGTGAGTGCGCAATTTTACCGTTAGATCCTGGTTCTTTTATCTTTTATGCAGGATCCTGTGTTTATTTTATCTGGACATTATCATTTATCATTTATTGAATTTGACGCACTGACTTTTGTTTATATATCATATTGTGTTTTAGATCATCTGAGACATATATTCATTAGCGCCGCACTCCTATATTATTTTTGTGTATTCTGAGGGTTTAACTGTGATTACCTTTGAGTGCATTGGCTGCTGTTGAGAGAGCGCTCACTTTTTTATATTTCGCATGTTGATCACTTGGCTGTAGAGTGGAAGATCACCACTCACCACTCACCTCTCGCTATGTGGCTATGCCTGTGCCAGGTCATCCGTCCCACCAAGATGTCATTTGGGACCAGCAAGTGGGTTGGATGTGGACATACCACCTAAAGCTCAAGATTGACATCCCACCCTTCCAATGGTCATTAACACCTCTGTGTAATCGGCAAGAGCTAATTGATGATAGGCTGTCTGTGTGCTGGATAGAGAAGAGGAATCTGGTGGCTATCTTGTGTTTCCCACACAGCTAATAGTGGTGGGATGGTGGCCCAGGCCGGCATCTGTCATTGGCAGTCAATGAGCAATGGGCTGTATGATGGATCTTCTCCTCCAGGTGTGAGCACAGCAGTGTGTGTGTGTGTATGATCTGGGCTGAGCTTCCTGGGGTTAAAGGTGTGCATAGCTCAGCATTTGACTGCACATGTGTTTTTTATCTACTTTTTTTACATTACTTAATTACATTTGTTTACACATTGTTTATTGTTTGATGGGGTATGGACATTCCCAACCACCTCTTTCATCAGGATTATAGACATTCCCGACCACCTCCTTTATCAGGGGTATAGATATCCCCGACCACCTCCTTCATCAGGGGTATAGACATTCCCGACCACCTCCTTCATCAGGGGTATAGACATTCCCGACCACCTCCTTCATCAGGGGTATAGAACTCCCCGACCACCTCCTTCATCAGGGGTATAGACATCCCCGACCACCTCCTTCATCAGGGGTACAGACATCCCCGACCACCTCCTTCATGAAGGGTATCGACATTCCCGACCACCTCCTTCATCAGGGGTTTAGACATCCTCGACCAGCTTCATTCTACATCTCATCATTATATCTGCAGAGCAGGGGGCAGGAGGAGCTGGACATGGAAACTTGCAGGAAGCGCAGGGGGTAGGAGCAGGCTCGGTGTTCTCTCCATCAAACTCCCCACCCCCCAAACCAACCCATGAGCAATGGACTGGAATTTATCTTCTGCTGTCATAAATATGAGATCATCTGCCAACTGCAGTGTAAGTCTGGGATTCTGAAGCTATCTGTCATAGACAATGGGACCCTGTTATTAGAGAGAAAAGGGGGTGGGGGGACATGACTGCAAGGGGCACTGTGATGGGGGCTGTGATTGCCAGGGGCACTGTAATGTGAAAGGGCACTGTGATATGAAGGGGAATGCAGTGTAAAGGGGCACTGTAATCATTACAGTTGCCCTTTACAGTGCAGTCCCCTTTATATCACAGTGCCCCTTTACATTACAGTGCAAATGACCGACTCCGACTTTTCCACCAAACCCCCGCACTAATGCCTGCCACCATACAAGCCCCCCCCATCCCACCCGATCACCCCGGAAAAATTGGCTGCTCAGTCTAAAATGCCCGGGCTTATATTTTATTCCAGTCTGGGCCTGGAGACATCTGCTGAAAGCAGTTTGAATATTGATTACAGTTTCGGCCACTCCAAGACTAAATGGTTTTCTATGTATCTCTTGCAGTAATTTTCACTGGAACAGGTGGTGAGGGGAAACCTTCACACGGGGACACTTGTGCGTCTGAAAACTGATGCAAGATCGTATAACCACTTCCCGTCCGGCCGCTGTGTATAAACAGCTGGACGGTGGCAGTGCAGGGTTGGGTTGCCATTCATAAACAGCGCCCGCCATTTTGGATTGTGTGATTCCGGACACAGCGGAACACTGATCTCTGTACAGGACCGCTGTGAGCTCCCAATCATGTGATCACTGATTGGCCAATCAGTGATCGCATGAATAGGTGTAAGCAAGATGTCACTTCTGATATCATTGCTTACTACGTGTGAAATCTGTGAATCATCACAGAGATCACATGGTACAAGGCTATTTACAACAGGAAATAGACTGCTTTATTTTAACATAGATACAAGATATATACACAGGGTGGGGAAATACACACCCAGACAGGAAACACATCAGCAGGCCGTCCCATCGGGGAAGGGCTGTCGGAAACATTACATCCCATAATACTTTGCTAGAACAATGGGATGCACCATGTGGCAGTAGACAATACACAAACCCATACATCCCATAATAGTTTGCTCTTAAGCAAGACACATAATAGAACAATGGGACAACCACCTGGCAGTAAACAATGAACAACCCCCACACCCTACCTATACATGCCTACACAATAGCAGGACAGATCACCCTGTACCCCTAACAGGCACAGGGTGACTTACACATAAGCGGGATTTGGGGGGCTGAGACAGGGGTCTCCCCACCCCCCAAAGTCACTCCCGTCACAGGTGGCATATACAGTTTCTGGGAAACCGGCATCTGATAAGCATAAGCACGGTCGTCATGGTCACCTGACTGCAAGAGACAAAAGGATTGTGAGCCGGAATAAGAAAACAACTGCTGCAAAGGTGGCTGCAGAGCTCAATCTCAGTCTTCCAAAGCCCATGTCCACAAACACTGTGTGGAGGGAACTCCATAAGCAGAACATTCATGGGTGAGCTGCATTTGCCAAACCACTAGTGACCGATATTAATGCTTAGAAGAGGAGAGAGTGGTGCAACGCCCATAAGTCGTGGGCGAGCGATCAATGGAAGACTAATATGCTCCGATGATTCGCGCTTCAAACTGTTCCCAAACACCGGCCGCGTTTACGTGTGGCCAACACCATCCCAAGCTTACAGTCAGGCCTGTCTTGTGCCAACAGTAAAGCATGATGGTGTCAGTTATGGTTTAGGCAACCCTATCGTGGTATTCTGTCAGGACCCATTATCAGCTTGAAAGGTAAATCACTACCAGTGACTAGGTACAAATGTTGGCCGACCATTTGCATCCAGTGGTGCAGACGGTTTTTCCCGAAGACAGCGCCATTAGCCAAGACGATAATTCTCCAATTCACACAGCTGGTGTTGGAAAATCATAGTTTGAGGATCATGCAGATGAACTCTCGCACCTTCCCTGGGCGTCGCCGGACCTCAATATCATACAGCCACTATGGTCAGTTTTGGAGGACAAGGTTCAGGCTTGTTTTCCACCTCCAGCATCTCTGCGAGAACTGGAGCAATTTTTGAATGAAGAGTGGCATCAGATTCCATTATCCACCATCCGATTTGTCAAATCCCAGGCAAATTCAAACCGTCTTGGATGCCAGCCCTATATTAGGTAACAAGTTCGTCCTATGCATGAATAAACTACAAGTCCTGTCTGCCACCATAGTATCAATGTGGTATCAGCACATCTATAGTTCATTCACACTGCCTACAGTTTCGGGAACTGTCTGCCCATCATACAGGGGTACAGGCAGAGAGCTCTAGGCAGCAAGTGCAGGAGCCTGACATTGCACACGCGATCCACTTTTTCGGGAAGTCATGACCTTTTGCTCTATTCTATTCTATTTATTTCATTTTGATTCTTCTCTTCATTTTATTCATTTTCATGTATTTTCAGGTTTTTATTGTATCCATTATAACTGTTATGTTCTTTTTATTATGATATGTTCATGATATTTGACATTTAACATTGCTCTTTTAAATAGCCTGCATTTTTTATTCCCCTTTTTTCATCATTTTCTCATGTTGTTTTTTCATTTTTCTTTTTTTATTTATCCCCTTTTTCATTGGATACACCTTCTTGTATGAAGGATCCCGTTTCATTTCAAAGTAGCAATTGTTATCATGAGATTGTTTTATACAACATTTCCATATGCTCATGCTGCACATTTTGATGGTTTCCCTACCATGATATATACATCTATTCGTTATTCTCATCTCCCCTTTTTTTCTTATTTACCCATTTTTGTTTACTATGCCATCTTTGTGACCACTGCTAGCCCCTTCATTTGCTGTCTTTAACACTTTATTTGGGCTAGCATCTCCCGACGGCATTCATTCTGCTGTTCCCTTTTCTCATAAGAAAAAGCGCTGAGCAAACTGTTGGCGCTATAGAAATCTTGTATAATAATAATAATGTCTTCTCAGGATTGCTTGGGTCTCCATTAAAATGGCCGTGTAACGGAACCGGACCCTGACTGCACTTGGGTACTTCCGTTAGAATACCACTTCCCTGTCCGAACACCGACCACAGACACCACAGATTTGAAGTAAACCAGGAAATAGACTACTTTATTTTATTTTTTTATTTATTTTTTTTAAAATTTAAATATTTATTGGTTTTTCACAGTAATAACAAAAACATTTTCATCTCAATCATAATAAATATACAATTATTTCTTATTACTTTATTTTTCCCCTCTTAAAACATTACCCCCTGCCCCCCCCCCCCCGGAACTCCTCCCCACTCTGCATTTTTCACTATTTTTTTTTTTTTTTCCCAAAGCAAGCGTATCCTCCTCATCTATCCATTCTATGACTTTCTACTTTTCACTTTCTCACATTTACTACAAAGTTTTCCCATTTTTCCCATTTCGCGGAATATACCTCCAACTTATCTTCTTGCATATAATATAACGTCTGCATCTTACTAATCCAGTTTACTCTTTCTATCCACTCCTCCTCTTTCGGTATTTCTTTTTTCTTCCAATACTTAGGATCAGGCTTTTTGCCGCGTTCAAATAGTACCCTAAACCTAATTTCTTATATTTACTAACTGATAACTCTGAACTATGTAACAGGCACATCCCTGGATCTAGCCCGATGTTCGTTTCAATAATGATCTCTATTAAATGTACTATTGTTTTCCAGAATATTTGAATTTTTGGACATTCCCACCAGATATGATACACTGTCCCCACTTCCCCACAATCTCGCCAGCACCACTGTGATTTCTCCCCACTTATCTTACATTCTACACTCGGAACAATGTGCCATCTTGTCAAACATTTATAATTTATTTCTACGTCCCTCAAACTAACATTGAACTAATCTGTTTATTTTTTTTGTTTTTCTTCATCTAATACCACCCCCATATCTCTTTACCATTTCACTATGTGCATTGGTTTAGTGTTTGTGTCTAGTTCTGTGAGGATTCTATATATTTTAGCTGTTCCGTGTCTCCCATCCCCCCGTGCATCCAACAACCTTTCAAACAAATTCTAGTCCCTTTTCATTCTCAGGGGTTTTGGGAGATTTCTCCAAAAACAATTTAATTGGTGATAATGCCACTCGTCTAACCTAGTGAAAATATTTCCCTTTTCCTTTTCCAACTCTTTAAAGGTCTTCAATTTCCCTTCCCCCATTATGTCTCTAAGTTGGACATCTTCCTTTTTAAACCATCTACCTGTTATCTCTTCTCTACCTGGGGGAAAAAATTCTGTATTTCTTAGTGGCATTAGTATAGAGTTAAATTCCCATTTCATATATTTGTGTAATTTGTCCCATTCCCTTAACACGTTTACAGTATACAAACTTAATTCCTCCTTCAATCCTCTATATTGTGCCGGTAACCATATAATTCTATTCAAATTGGTTCCACTAAGTGTATTTTCAATTTTTACCCAACTTTTCCCCTCTAAATTGAACGTCCAGTCAAAAATTCTCCCTAATATTACTGCTTTGTAATATCTCTTAATATCTGGAACTCCCAGACCGCCCTTCCCTTTATCTCTACTTAATATTTCATGGGACACCCTCGGTTTTTTATTCCTCCAGATATATCTTGTTATCATTCTTTTTGTTACTTTAAAAAAGGCTTCCGGGAATTTAATTGGGATCATTTGAAATCTATATAAAATTTTCGGTACGATTATCATTTTTACCAGGTTTATACGTCCTAACCATGATGGAACTCCTCTTTCTAAAGTTTTTAATTCCCCCTTCACTTCATTTAATAATGAAATATAGTTTAGTTTATAAAAGTTCTTATACGCCACACTAAGCCTTACTCCCAGATATTTTATATCTTTCTTTCCAAATGAAGGGAAATTCTTTTTGTATTTTCTCTTTTTCGCTTTTTGGGATATTTTTATTTAAGATCTCAGTTTTTGTTGGGTTGATTTTCAAATTTGATAGTTCCCCATATTCCTTCAGCAATTTCATTAAGTTTGGGAGTGTTATCCTGGGATTCCCCACATAAAATAACAGATCATCTGCAAAGGCCGCCACTTTATGCTCCACGTCTCCTATCTGAATTCCCCTTATATCTCCATTCTTCCTTATTGTTGACAGAAGAGGCTCTAGTGACATAACATATAATAAGGGAGACAGAGGACAACCCTGCCTTGTTCCATTTGACATCCCAATGGGCTCTGTTTTTTCCCCATTTACTATTACCACTGCGGAGGGCTTACTGTACAGCTTTCCAATCCATTCCCTCATTCTAACTCCAATTCCCAGGGCTTCTAAGGTATCCATCATGAAGCCCCAGTCTACCCTATCAAAGGCCTTTTCGGCGTCAATTGAGAGAACCACCACCGGTGTCTCCCCTTTTCTACTTTTCTGTATCAGCATCAGGGATCTCAACCCATTGTCCCTACCCTCCCTTCCTGGGACAAAGCCCACCTGATCTTCATGTATCCATTCAGGCATAAGCTCTTTCAACCTATTCGCCAAGACGTTTGCATATAGCTTAGTGTCTGAATTCAACAATGAAATTGGCCTGTAACTCGAGCACTGCGAGGCGTCTTTCCCTTCCTTATGTAACAGTACCATGTGAGCCTGTAAAGATTCTCCCCTCATGTCCATCTCTCCTCCCAGGGCATTCATATATTTTTCCAATTTGGGAATCAATATTTCACTAAATTTTTTATAGTACCCTGCTGTGTAGCCATCCGGTCCTGGGCTTTTCCGCGTCCCCATACTTTTAACTGCTACTTTTATCTCTTCTTGTGTAATTTCTGCTTCAAGGGAGTTTAGTTGATCTTCTTTTAATTTCGGTAATCCCGCATTTTTTAAATATATCTTCCTTTTTTCCCTATTTTCCTTTTCCATATTATTTGCTGCGTCATATGGGTTGATATTATACAACTTCCTATAATAATCCACAAACACCTTTGCGATCTCCTTATTTGAGTGGACCAATTCTCCCTTGGGGCTTTTTATTTTATCTATATAATTCCTATTTTTCTTTTTCCTTAAGGCTCTCATTAGATATTTTCCTGGCCTATCTCCCCATTTATAATTCTCACTTAGCACTTTGTTATAAACTCTCCTTCTCTCCCCTTCCATCAGAGTCTCTAACTCCTCTTTCTTTTTTTTATCTTCTGCTTAATTTCTTTTTCCATGCTATTTTTGTGTATTTGTTCCAGGTCAGATATATCTTTTAAGAGCCCGTTAATTTTTTCTCTCCTTTCTCTTTTCTTTCTTGCCCCAATAGCAATCAGGATTCCTCTTATATATGCCTTATGTGACTCCCACACTGTTGCCCTGGACACATCCTCTGTCTCATTCTCTCTGAAGAATCTCTCAATTTCTTTCCCAATCTTCTGTGCAATATCCTTATCCCTGAGAAGTGCTTCATTCAGCCTCCATCCTACCCCATCTGTTTTCCTCCTACCCTATCCCATCCTCAATACAACAGGGGCATGGTCTGAAAGAGTCATTACTCCTATATCTGCTTTAACCATTGACTCTATAAATTGGTTTTCTATCAGTATATAATCCAGTCTTGAATACGTCTCATGTGCATTTGAAAAGAATGTGTAATCTCTATCCTTCATATGCAAAATTCTCCATGAGTCTACCAATTGAGACTCATGGATCACCTTCTTTAATAATCTCAGAGATCTACTCCCCTCTCGCTGCACAGAAGAGGTTGTATCTTTTTGTGGATCCATGCAAAAATTTAAATCTCCAGCCAATATCAAACAACCCTCTTTAAAATCCATCAGTTTTTTTTAACACTCCCTTCAGATACTTCTCTGGTTTCTTATTTGGACAATATATATTAGCTACTGTGCACTCCACCTCTTGTATTTTACCCTTCAAGAACAAATATCTCCCCTCTGGGTCCACTTTTCTATCCTCCAATTCAAATCTTACATTTTTTCTGAACCCTATTGCCACCCCTTTAGCTCTCCTAATCGGGGAATCTGCATAATACCATGTTGGGTAATCTCTGGATTTTAACTTAACCTTGGATTTTATCTCAAGATGTGTCTCCTGCAAAAAAAACACCGAAACTGCTTGATGATGTAATTCCTTAAATAACCTAAATCTCTTCCCAGGACAATTCAACCCCTTTACGTTATACGTGATAACTTGTAGTTCTTCCATCCTTTTTATTTCCCTCTTTTTCCTTTCCAACCGGGGATCTCGTAACTACTCTCCTCCTCTTTTCCCTTGATTTTATATCTCTCTCAAACCTACAGAGTGTTAACCTTATTATCAATTTCCCTCCCCCCCACACCTCCCCCAACCTCCCCCCTCCCCCCTTCCCCTTTTTAGGCAATTATTATACCTACTAATCATTTGTGGGTCTAACACCTCACCTTTGATTTGAAACTAGGGGTCAAACTCCGGCCATGGACGGCTCCTCCTCCCTCCCCCCTCCCCGGAGCCTTCCAGTAAACATTTCAGGTGCCCCTTGAAAACAGGACTAAATATTATTCTTTAAGACTGACAAAAAAAAAAAAGAAAGAATGAGGCTAGGAAGAAGAGAGAGACACAAGAGCAAACAAAAAAACAAAAAAACTCCTCTCCCCCCCACCACCCTAATTCCTCCCTCTGACAAATTGCCAGTCCTCTTGTCTCGTTGCCCCTAGCTCTCTCTCCTCTTCCCCCCATCCGGCCATCGCCGTTCTTTGCAACCCCAGCTTTTCACAAAAATCTCTCATGTCTTCCGGGAATCTCAAATAGGCTGTAACTCCATCTTTCCATCCAATTAAGCATGCTGGGACCCCCCATCTATAAAACACATTCTTTTTCCTCATCTGCTCTAGTAAAGGTTTCAGGGATCTCCTTCTCCACAAAGTCTCCGGTGTAAGGTCCGCATATATCTGGATATCCATTTCTCCATATCTGATTACTGCTTTTCCTTTGATCTTTCTCCAGATTGCTTCTTTATCTCTATAATTGTTGAGTTTAACAATTACGTCCCTTGTTTTTTCTTTCCCATTGCCTTGTTGGAGCTTTCCTACTGTCACAATATCTCCCAAGTCAATCACCTCCAGGGCAGGTCTGTCCAATATGGAGTAAAAACATTTTTTTATTAATTCTTGCAATGTTTCCCCTTTTACATTCTCTGGGACTCCCCTTATCCTAAGGTTGCTCCTCCTATTCCAATTTTCTTGAACTTCCATCTTATATATCAATTTTTCCTGTATTTTCCCCATATTCTTTATTTTCTTTTCTAATTCCACAATATTTTGAGCCTATTTTTCACTTTTCTCCTCCATTTCTTCCACTCTCGCCAGCACCTGCCCCAGATCCTTTCGAATAGTTGCCATTTCTTGTTTTATTATCATCTCTAGATCTTTAAACATCTCTGCCATTTCTTTTTTATTTGGCACTTGTAGTTCACTTTCATTCTCTCTCATCTCCATGGCTCCTATTGTTTGTTGGCTACTGATATTTAGTCTCAGCGATAGTCTAGGGCTGCTTTCCACACTAATATCCCCTTCGCCTTTTCCATTTCCATTTGAGCTCTTTCTGGGGTCACTTTTCCCTGGGATGTATATTATTTAATCGTTCCCATTTGGGGCCCTTTTGCCCCACTTCCTTTACTGCTTTTGTTCTTCATTTCTTTCATGGGCATTGCTCTCTTTTATGCAAAGATGGTTCACATAGATAAAAGGTCCCAGCCTAGCCCAATTGATGACCGGTTCTCCTCCTTTTAAGTTGTTTAATTAATCTTCCTCTTTCTCTCTCTCCACTTCTTTTATTTCAGGAGCCCCTGGGAATCCCCCTTATCTCCCCCTCTCCCCTTATCTTCCTCAACAGCACTATGGGACATTAATAAATGCAACAGTTCCAAAGTCTCTCACTCACCCATGTCTCTCGTCCCTTGCTGTGTAGAAGACAGGGGTTTCAGGTATCCGGCTCCTCTGTGCTGATATCCAGCTCCTCTGTGCCTTGGGGGGGATTCCCCTGGGCTGTTTCTCTTCCTTCTCCCGATTCCATAGGGGTCCTTCACAGAGAGGCTCTTTCCAGGGCCTCACCCCTCTGCACGACCAGCCAGGGGGTATGATTAGAGAGCAAGACACAGGGAGCAGAAAGCCGCCTTCTCCCTTACTCCACAAGCCGGCCGGCTTCCTCCGCTCCCAGTGCTCCTTTGCGGTAGTCACGTGACCCGCCTGCTCTTCCTGTCACCCGGCAACCCGGCTCTCTGATCCGCCGGGCTCCGGGCGGACCTCTCTCTTCACTCCATGGCTCTGCACCTCCGCTCCGCCACCAGACCCCCCCCCCCCGATTCTCGGGTAAGTCTCGGCTTTTACTCCATTTGAAAGGCCCCTGGGAAGGTTTGTGGAGGAGCTTAGCTGAGAGCTCCTACCTCCAGCCCTCAGCTGCCGCCATGTTCAGGCTCCTCCCTTGTTTTCTGTGAGACTACTTTATTTTAACACAGATACAAGAAATATACATTCAAGGGAACAACCTCCTCCCCCCCCGCATAATGACACAGGGTGGGGCAATCTACATTTAGTAACAAGAGACACACCAATAGACAGTCCCATCAAGAGGGAGGCTGTTGGAGACACCCCCCCCCCCCGAACCCAATCCACATAAACACATACATAATAGTTTGCTCCCAAGCAAGACACACAATAGAACAATGGGATGCAACCACATGGCATTAAACGATCCACAACCCCCACCTATCTCCTAAACATGTCTACACAATATTAAGAAAGATCACCCTGTACATCTAACAAGCACAGGGCGACTTACACATAAGAGGGATATGGAGAGCTGAGACGGGTTTCCCCACCCCTCCAAAGTGAGCCGTGTTCCATGGGCTTTTTGAGCTGTTTAGCTGATATTTTCATGCTTTTACTTGATGCACTTTACTGTTTCACTCAGCTCATTACAGTCATGATGCACTTTACCATATTGTTTGATTTTTTTAGATTTCGCAATGACTTTACCATTCCGCAATATATATATATTTATTTACTTTTTTTTTTGCCTTGGGGGCAAGCTGCACATGCTAAGTTTGATGTGTATTGCTACAGAGTTTTTTTTTTTCTTGGGAGAGTGCATGTGACCAGCACAGGGCCAATCAGCACTTTCCAGACAGAGATCAGAGGTTCTGCATCCTCCTAGAACAAAATGAATACTCCTTCTACAAGTTTTAACCAGTGCTCTGCTGGACATTGATAGAAGTCACAAGACTGCTATATACTGCTGATGAGAAAAGGGATTTAGTAGTTTACTAAAATAATTGCATTTTCATGTTCTGTGTACTGTGGGAGAGGGGATATAGTGAATGCAGGGTCCGGGGAGAGCGGATATAGTGAATGCGTGGTCCGGGGAGACCAGATATAGATAATGCGGGGTCCGGGGAGAGCGGATAGCGGATATAGTGAATGCAAGGTCCAGGGAGAGCGGATATAGTGAATGCGGGGTCCGGGGAGAGCAGATATAGTGAATGCGGAGTCCGGGGAGAGCGGATATAGTGAATGCGGGGTCTGGGGAGAGCGGATATAGTGAATGCGGGGTCTAGGGAGAGCGGATATAGCAAATGCGGGGTCTAGGGAGAGCGGATATAGTGAATGCGGGGTCCGTGGAGAGCGGATATAGTGAATGCTGGTTCCGGGGAGAGCGGATATAGTGAATGCGGAGTCTAGGGAGAGCGGATATAGTGAATGCGGGGTCCTGGGAGAGCGGATATAGTGAATGCGGGGTCCTGGGAGAGCGGATATAGTGAATGCGGGGTCCGGGGAGAGCGGATATAGTGAATGCGGGGTCCGGGGAGAACGGATATAGTGAATGCGGGGTCCGGGGAGAGCGGATATAGTGAATGCGGGGTCCGGGGAGAATGGATATAGTGAATGTGGGGTCCGGGGAGAGCGGATATAGTGAATGCGGGGTTCAAGGAGAGCGAATATAGTGAATGGGGGGTCTAGGGAGAGCGGATATAGTGAATGCGGGGTCCGGGTAGAGCGAATATAGTGAATGCGGGGTCTAGGGAGAGCGGATATAGTGAATGCGGGGTCTGGAGAAACCGGATATAGTGAATGCGGGGTCCGGGGAGAGCGGATATAGTGAATGCGGGGTCCGGGGAGAGAGGATATAGTGAATGCGGGGTCCGGGGAGAGAGGATATAGTGAATGCGGAGTCTAGGGAGAGCGGATATAGTGAATGCGGGGTCCGGGGAGAGCGGATATAGTGAATGCAGGGTCCGGGGAGAGCGGATATAGTGAATGCAGGGTCCGGGGAGAGCGGATATAGTGAATGCGAGGTCCGGGGAGAGCGGATATAGTGAATGCGGGGTCTGGAGAAACCGGATATAGTGAATGCGGGGTCCGGGGAGAGCAGATATAGTGAATGCGGGGTCCGGGGAGAGAGGATATAGTGAATGCGGGGTCCAGGGAGAGAGGATATAGTGAATGCGGGGTCCGGGGAGAGAGGATATAGTGAATGCGGGGTCCGGGGAGAGCGGATATAGTGAATGCGGGGTCCGGGGAGAGCGGATATAGTGAATGCGGGGTCCGGGGTTTAGTAACACTTTAAGTGAAATTAGCCTTTAGTAGAGAAATAATAATGAATAATTGTGTCTTTCTTTGTACAGTTAAACCGCAGACGGCGCTGAGCCATGATCAACATATTGAAGATGGAATCACGGGATCTGTCCGTTGTGAAGTCAATAATTTTTACCCAGAAGCTGTGAAGATCCGATGGGTTAAATCCAGTAAAAGTAACAGCAGGAACTCATCTTGGGACAAGGACGTTTATTTCACAACTCTATTGGGGAACAGCGATGGGACATTTAGTGTGACCAGTGTGCTGACTGTGGGGCTGTTTACCGACGCTGAATCCGGAGATGTATTTTCCTGTATTGTCAGCCACAGATCCCTGGAGGAGGAAATAACTCTCAGCTTTACCATGACAAGTAAGTAGTCTTAAGCCCCGTACACACAATGAGAATATTGGATGAATGATCGTCCGTTTTTTTTTTGGGGGGGGGGGGGGTTTGCCTTCTACTCTCATATCGAAAGTGAAGAGGTTGCTAAAGATCCAAAAATTCAAGTGATTTTGACCTGTAAGAGGACAGGTCGAAAAGTGGAGGTGAGCTCAGGAGGGAACGGTGGTGGACACGTGGTGTGTTTGTTCACAACTACAGTCAGGTCCATAAATATTGGGACATCGACACAATTCTAAAATTTTTGGCTCCATACACCACCACAATTTGAAATGAAATGAACAAGATGTGCTTTAACTGCAGACTGTCAGCTTTAATTTGAGGGTATTTACATCCAAATCAGGTGAACGGTGTAGGAATTACAACAGTTTGCATATGTGCCTCCCACTTGTTAAGGGACCAAAAGTAATGGGACAATTGGCTTCTCAGCTGTTCCATGGCCAGGTGTGTGTTATTCCCTCATTATCCCAATTACAATGAGCAGATAAAAGGTCCAGAGTTCATTTTAAGTGTGCTATTTGCATTTGGAATCTGTTGCTGTCAGCTCTCAAGATGAGATCCAAAGAGCTGTCACTATCAGTGAAGCAAGCCATCATTAGGCTGAAAAAACAAAACAAACCCATCAGAGAGATAGCAAAAACATTAGGCACGGCCAAAACAACTGTTTGGAACATTCTTAAAAAGAAGGAACGCACTGGTGAGCTCAGCAACACCAAAAGACCCAGAAGACCACGGAAAACAACTGTGGTGGATGACCGAAGAATTCTTTCCCTGGTGAAGAAAACACCCTTCACAACAGTTGGCCAGATCAAGAACACTTTCCAGGAGGTAGGTGTATGTGTGTCAAAGTCACCAATCAAGAGAAGACTTCACCAGAGTGAATACAGAGGGTTCACCACAAGATGGAAACCATTGGTGAGCCTCAAAAACAGGAAGGCCAGATTAGAGTTTGCCAAACGACATCTAAAAAAGCCTTCACAGTTCTGGAACAACATCCTATGGACAGATGAGACCAAGATCAACTTGTACCAGAGTGATGGGAAGAGAAGAGTATGGAGAAGGAAAGGAACTGCTCATGATCCTAAGCATACCACCTCATCAGTGAAGCATGGTGGTGGTAGTGTCATGGCGTGGGCATGTATGGCTGCCAATGGAACTGGTTCTCTTGTATTTATTGATGATGTGACTGCTGACAAAAGCAGCCGGATGAATTGTGAAGTGTTTCGGGAATATTATCTGCTCATATTCAGCCAAATGCTTCACAACTCATTGGACGCTTCACAGTGCAGATGGACAATGACCCAAAGCAGACTGCAAAAGCCACCAAAGAAGTGGAATGTTCTGCAATGGCCAAGTCAATCACCTGACCTGAATCCGATTGAGCATGCATATCACTTGCTGAAGACAAAACTGAAGGGAAAATGCCCCAAGAACAAGCAGGAACTGAAGACAGTTACAGTAGAGGCCTGGCAGAGCATCACCAGGGATGACACCCAGCGTCTGGTGATGTCTATGCGTTCCAGACTTCAGGCTGTAATTGACTGCAAAGGATTTGCAACCAAGTATTAAAAAGTGAAAGTTTGATTTATGATTATTATTCTGTCCCATTACTTTTGGTCCCTTAGCAAGTGGGAGGCACATATGCAAGCTGTTGTAATTCCTACACCGTTCACCTGATTTGGATGTAAATACCCTCAAATAAAAGCTGACAGTCTGTAGTTAAAGCACATCTTGTTCGTTTCATTTCAAATTCATTGTGGTGGTGTATAGAGCCAAAAATGTTTGAATTGTTTCCATGTCCCAATATTTATGGACCTGACTGTATATGGGAAGTGCTGCATGTTTATCACGGACGATAATAAAGCCGCACACTTTATGAAGGAAGATAAAGAATAAGCGCAATTTATGAACTGTGAACATTACATCACATGTGTTTTTAGGTTTAACCCCTCGCCTTCCAGAGGATTTCCCCTCTTCCTGAGCAGGCCATAATTTTGCGTTATGGCGCTGTGTTATTTTAACTGACAATTGCACGGTCATGCAACGCTGCACCCAAATGAAATTTATATCCTCTTTTTCCCACAAATAGAACTTTCTTTTGGTGGCATTTGATCACCTCTGTGTTTTTTATTTTTGTCACTATTAACAAAAAAGACGACAGTTTTTGTTCTGTCTCTCCAATCTAAGCATTGAAAGTGTGATCTCTGTAACTTACAGTTGTGATGAGATAGCGATAACTCCAATCTTAGTTGAATAACACAGGCAGTGACTTGATCCAGATGACACCTTGTAGATCTTGTGAAGTTTATTCCATAAACTGAGAGAATCTTACAACAATGAACATCAGATAGGTCAAAAGATCATAATGTGATCTGCTTCATGACATGAGGCTTAAAGCTGAAATGCCTTACTGGGAAAGGGGAGGGGCTATCTATACAACATGAACTAAACCAGAGGAAAGGGAGGAGCAGAGGAAAAATACAAATAACGCTTAAAGGCATATGACAGTCATGTGAAACATAATCGTTTTGAAGAAAAAAAACACATTTTTGACTTTTTGCTATAAAACATGTCCAATAAAAAAAAATTAAAAATCAAATTTCGTCATAAATTTATGCCAAAATGTATTCTGCTAAAAATAAAAAATCTCAATACGTGTAAATTAATTGGTTTATGTGAAAGCTATAGCGTCTACAAAATGGTGGTATAGATACTGGGAATTATTTTTTTTTTTAATACTAGTAATGGCGATCAGCGACTAGACTGCGGCGGGCATTCTGACACTGGTGGGAACTGACTACCTGCCATTGATATCCCCAGTGACACCAATACAATGATCAGTGCTAATAAAAAGCACTGACACTGTACTAATGGCATTGGACAGGAAGGGGTTAACATCTGGGTTGATCAAAGAGTTATCTGTGTGCTGTTTTACTAGGAAAAGAGATACAAAGCAGCATGTCCTTGCTGGCAGGAGTGAGACCTCTGTTGTTTACATACAGCTTGCTCACCTGTCAGCTTTGCCGACGATCACTGAGTGATCGACATCCCCAGTCGCCAATAGTGGAGCGCGTGTAGGTGCGCCCCCTATCCGAAAGAGAGAGTGTGAGTGTGAGTGTGAGTGTGTGTGTGTGTGTGTGTGTGTGTCCCTGCCACCCTGTAGCAGTACTTCTGATATAGGGCGGAGGGCAAGCGGTTAATTTTCTAATCAATAAATGCAGTTTTGTACAACACTCACGTATGGTTCACCACATTGGTCCCTTAATGTAACCTCCTTCTGGTGGACATCTAACTCACAAAAACCTCTCTCTGTTGAGAAGTAGTGTTTGGTTTCTGGGACCACAGCTATGATTAGTGAGTGGATACCCTGAACACTAGTAGCGTCCTATTCTACCTATTCTAATCCAGTAATATAAATGCTTCACCTGCAATGATAAATGTACAGTCAGTATATATAGAAGTGTTGGGTTCTCCAGACATGCAGGACTGAGATAATATCTGTTGTGTTTTTCTTTTATAGGACGGAATCCAGCGAGAGTTATTGCTACGGCTTCAGCTGTTTTATGTGCAATCGTAGGTTTCTCAAACTGTTTGAGGATCGTTTTTAATCACAGTAAGTTATTGCTCTTTTATCTGGAAGTAAATAAATGCCGCAAGGTGTGTTTATGTCATTAAAACTGTTATATAACCTCAGATTAGACGTGAGGAACAAAAACATTCATTTAGTTTCAAATCAGTTCATTAAGCACTCGCCGTCCTGAGGATTTACCCCCCTTCCTGACCAGGCCATTTTTTGTTGTTGGGCACTGAACTATTTCAACTGGTAATTGCGCAGTCATGCAATGCTGCACCCAAACAACATTTATGTCCTTTTTTCCACACAAATAGAGCTTTCTTTTGGTGGTATTTGATCACCTCTGCGGTTTTTATTTTTTGCGCTATAAACAAAAAAAAGTCCGAAAATTTTGAAAAAAAAACCAATATTTTTCAATTTTGGTTTAAAAAATATCCAATAAACTCAAGTTAGTCATAAATTTAGGCAAAAATATATTCTGCTACATGTCTTTGGTAATAAAAAAATCTCAACACATGTATATTGGTTTGTGTGAAAGTTATAGCGTTTACAAATTATGGTATATTGGAATTTACGTAGCTTTTACTTTCTGACTATCATATTTCTTGAAGTGTTAAAGTGCCAGGACAGTACACCCCCCCCCCCCCCAAATGACCCCTTTTGCAAAGTAGACACCCCAAGGATTTTGCAGAGAGGCATGTTGAGTCCATGGAACATTTTTTGAATATGACAATTTTTTTTAAACAAAGTTGTCACTTTAATGATATATTGCTCGTGCCTGCCATGGGTATATGTGGAATAACACCCCAAAACACATTCTTCTACTTCTTCCAAGTATGGGGGTACTACATGTGAGAGACTTTTTGGCAACTTAGCTACATACAGGCCCCCAAAATCCAATGACCACCGCCAGGCTTTCAAAGGGCATATTTCTTCATATCACTTCCCCACTACCTATCACAGTTTCAAAGGCCCTAAAATGCCAGGATAGTACAACCCCCCAAAATGTCCCCTTTTTGACTAGTAGATACCCCATTTTTTGTTTTCTTTATTTATTTTCCAAAAACATGTCGCAACAAATGAGATCTGCAAAACACTCACCATGCCTCCTATCAAATACCATGGAGTGTCTACTTTCCAAAAAGGGGTCATTTGGAGGGGGGGGGGGGGGGGGGCTTTTACTATCCTGGCATTTCAGGGCCAATATTAGAAGCTTCTACCACACATCACCCACTCTTGAGGGCAAAGCCTCCTCTAACACTTTTTGTTCACATGAAAAAAAAAACTGTTTTTTTTTTTCAACCTCCAAATATGTATGTATATATATATATAAAAATATATATTTATTTATTTTTAAAGCAGAGGCCCTAGAGAATAAAATGGTGGGTGTTGAAATTTTTTATATCACACAGTATTTGCGCAGCGATTTTTCAAACGCAAATCTTTTGGGAAAAATACACTTTTTAGAATTTTAATGCACAAAAACACAATATATTGCCCATTTGTTTGATAAACTATAAAATATGTTATGCTGAGTAAATAGATACCAAACATGAAATGCTTTAAAATTGTGCATGCCTGTGCAATGGCAACACAATACATACATTTTTATTATCGATAGGCGATGCTTTAACCCCCCTGGCGGTATTCCCGAGTGTAGCTCGGGGTAAAGTTTCAGCACCACAAGTGGTAACTTCGAGTTACACTCGGGAATACACTGCAGCATTGCTCCGGGATGCCTCGATCACTTACCTTGTCCTGTGCTCCCGCAATGCCCCCCCTGCAGTGGCCCCGGCAATGTCCTCCGGCCGAAATTTGAAAATTGTAAAAGTGACATTCGCTAAATTCACTAAAATCACATAGTATAACATTCCTGTATCAAACCATTTCACATACATTTTGTCCCGAGTGCTTTGTCCGGCGCCCTGCCTGCATTTTGTCTGTTCTTTCTGCATGGAAACTGAGAAACGTCCATGGCGTCCAAAAAGCGTCTCTTTAGGTCAGATGCGGTTTTAGACCGGCTAGAGAACAGCAATAGTAAATCAGAACCACTTGCAGAATTGAGTGATAATTAATCGTGGGGAAAATTCGTCATCAGACACTGAAAACGATTCTGCGACTGAGCTCAGCGATGTGCTAACTTGGCGCTCTATTTCACATTTCAGTGTTTTTGGTTTGATTATATTATTTAATTAAATTTATTATTATATTATTTTTTATGAATATTTCTTAAATTATAATTTATGATTTCGGGTTTCAAATTTTAACATCCCCAGGATGTTTACTAGACTCTTGTTTGGACAGATTTCAGTGAGTTATTCCTAAGAATTACAGCCTACAATAAAAAAAAATACATATTTCCATGCAAAAAAATGTACCACTTTGAGCACAGAAATATGGACATAATTAGACCACTAGGGAGGCTACAAGCCTTTTACAGGTCATCAATTTATATTTACACAGGAGTAGTGCTAGAATTACTGCCCTTAATCTGACGTTCGCGGTGATACCTCACATGCATGGTGCAACTGCTGTTTACATACCGGCACGGGGTCAACGGTTGCGCATGCATGTGCGTGTGCAGGAGGTGCAAGGGTGCTTTTTATTTTTTTATTTCTTTTAATTTTTACACTGTCAAGGATCTGTCAACGATCACCGTCACGCGTCCCCCACACGCCACGCCCACAGTGACTAGCTAACCGAGGCACGCACGTGCGGCCGCGACAGGGTGGTAAAGAGGGGGAATAAAGGAGATTTACACTTGAATATCTCAATCCGTATATAAGATCAGCTGTGATACCTTTTCACAGCCCGCACTACCTCTGGCCACCACCAGATGGAGACTCCACTCCAATCCAGCTGGTCGGCCACACACTGGCAGATACGATCTTACATACAACCTGGTGCCCTGATTAGAGTTGAGGACCAGCTTAGTAATCACACTCTTCTAAGGTCCCTTCAGCTATCCTAGCTTGAACCCCGGTGTTGATAACCCCTCTCTCCGAAGATACGAGCACATGCTTAAATACACAGAAGTTCACTAATTAATTTTAAGATTTAATTTCCCAAAGTGGGCGGTGCATAAAATATGTACAAAAGATAAAAAGTTACAGAAATAAAAAAGATATTAGAAGACACACAAATGACTAATTACTATAAAATAAAAAGTGAATAAAAAGACAGAATAACAACACTTTACCCTGCGTCTGGAGCAAGCCAGAAACTTAGCAATCCATTGGTCAATCGAACCAGCTCCGTACGGATCACCAATGTCCAAATATCCGTGTACCCAATTTATTGGGATTAGGACATGGGCGGGACATTAGTCTTTGGCCAATTAACCCTGGGGGAGGTGGTCCTGACCTGCCCACAAGAGGTACTGTGTCTGGACCTGCCCAAGTTCAATTGGGCCAAGACTGGCCTTGTCAGGGCTCCGGGTATGACCAGAGGTATGTGAACTGACGTAGGGAAATGCAGGCTTCAGATATGTTATAAACAATAAGACAATTTATTA
Organism: Staurois parvus; assembly: GCF_062004578.1. Classification (NCBI taxonomy): domain Eukaryota; kingdom Metazoa; phylum Chordata; class Amphibia; order Anura; family Ranidae; genus Staurois; species Staurois parvus. The sequence continues at coordinate 67,663 of NW_028319531.1, read as the reverse complement.
AAGACTAACAATACAAACATAAACGCAGTGCACCAAACCCCAAGCTAACACAAATACATACAACAAGGTGAAACAAACCCAAACCTAAACTGATACAGATACACAGGTACATACACATATAGAGCACAACGTAGTCAGGCAGGCCGGGTCGATAACTATCGGGCAGGTAGGTACAGGAGGAGCAGGCGGAGAGAATGGTCAGGGTCACAAGCCAGGGATCAAAACAGGAGAAGTCAGCAGAGGTCAGGATCAGACCGGGTCGGCAACAAGTCAGGCAGAGGCAGGAACAGGAACGCAGGTTACAAAATACAGGGGCCCATGGAAAACCACACACCAAGGCACAGACTGCAGGTCTGGCCATCCCTTAAATACACCTGCATAATCAGCTTCAGGTGTTTGGCTGGCTGCAGGGTTGAGTCTCTGATTGCTGAGAGCACCCACTGGCCAGCCCTGGTACTGCAGCCCACAAGGCAGGCGAGTCCCACCATTACTGGCAAGTCCATTCCTGACAGTACCCCCCCTCAAGGAGCGGCCTCAGGACGCTCCAAAAAGTCCTAGCTGGGCAAAATGTTCCACCGCCCGGGTCTGGTAACTGGCGGGATATCAAAGACTGGCACATCGGGCTGGACTCTGGGCAGCGGCACAGGGCCCCCAGGCGGGGCGGCAGGCACAGGGCCCCCAGGCGGGGCGGCAGGCACAGGGCCCCCAGGCGGGGCGGCAGGCACAGGGCCCCCAGGCGGGGCGGTGGGCCCTCAGGCAGAGCAGCGGGCGCCGGGCCCCCAGGCATCAGATCATTTGGCTCGACAGCGGGCACCGCGTCATCTGGCAAGGCAGTGGGCACCGAGTCACCAGGCACGACAGTGGGCTCTGAGTCAATTGGCACGACAGCGGGCACCGGGTCATCAGGTACCGGATCGTCTGGCTCGACAGCAGGCACCGGGTCATCTGGCGCTGGATCGTCTGGCTCGACAGCGGGCATCGGGTCACTAGGCATGACAGCGGGCACTGGGTCATCAGGCATTGGATTGTCTGGATCGACAGCGGGCATCGGGTCACCAGGCATGACAGCGGGCACTGGGTCACCAGGCGCTGGATCGTCTGGCTCGACAGCAGGCATCGGGTCACCAGGCATGACAGCGGGCACTGGGTCATCAGGCATTGGATCGTCTGGATCGACAGCGGACACCGGGTCATCTGGCGTTGGATCGTCTGGCTCGACAGCAGGCATCAGGTCACCAGGCATGACAGTGGGCACCGGGTCATCTGGTACCGGATCGTCTGGCTCGACAGCGGGCACCGGGTCATCTGGCGCTGGATCGTCTGGCTCGACAGCGGGCATCGGGTCACCAGGCATGACAGCGGGCACTGGGTCATCAGGCATTGGATCGTCTGGATCGACAGTGGGCATCGGGTCACCAGGCATGACAGCGGGCACTGGGTCATCAGGCATTGGATTGTCTGGCTTGACAGCGTGCATCGGGTCACCAGGCATGACAGCAGGCACTGGGTCATCAGGTACCGGATCGTCAGGCTGGGTACAGACATCATATGCTAAAGATAATTATTGAGAGGTTATAAAATAAATTAAATTATCGTATCACCCAATATTTGGTCTCCATTCAGTAGCCAAAAAGGCATGCAAAAAGGAGAATTTGTGAAAAGAAATTCACAGAAAAGCGGCTACATTATGAACAGAATGTGACACTCAGAAAAATTTCCAAAAATTATGCTTTATTACTTATAAATATGACATATGGGCGTTCGCCCTGGTTTACCATCACCTCAGTATGAGACAATACACACAGACCTAAAACCATTAAAATAACACCAAGACCGGTCTAAATGCATGTGCAACAGAGAAAATGACTACAAGAGTCTAATGTCCCTGAGACACAGACACATAGGTGAACACTTCCCAAAGGAGGTGTATCCAAAAATTATACCATAATACATGTTATAATATTAGAATTCGGCAATTGCCATAATGGTTATATCCCAAACAGGGAATCCAAAAATTATACTATGGATATGGATATCACATGTATGCAATTCAGCAAGCACAATATGCGTCAAAAGGAGAACAATATGCCACAGGCCTGTATGAAAAAAGACAAAAATGTCATATGTATAATGCAATACATTCCTGTGCCGGCACAAGTGGTCGGGGCCCATTCATCTGTATAAACAGCTGTTTCTTAGAGCTCTTAGATGAGAATATGCGCCATTTATTCCCAGGATGGGATGGGAACTGACGCAGGGAAATGCAGGCTTCAGATATGTTATAAACAATAAGACAATTTATTAAAGACTAACAATACAAACATAAACGCAGTGCACCAAACCCCAAGCTAACACAAATACATACAACAAGGTGAAACAAACCCAAACCTAAACTGATACAGATACATACACATATAGAGCACAACGTAGTCAGGCAGGCCGGGTCGATAACTATCGGGCAGGTAGGTACAGGAGGAGCAGGCGGAGAGAATGGTCAGGGTCACAAGCCAGGGATCAAAACAGGAGAAGTCAGCAGAGGTCAGGATCAGACTGGGTCGGCAACAAGTCAGGCAGATGCAGGAACAGGAACGCAGGTTACAAAATACAGGGTCCCATGGAAAACCACACACCAAAGCACAGACTGCAGGTCTGGCCATCCCTTAAATACACCTGCATAATCAGCTTCAGGTGTTTGGCTGGCTGCAGGGTTGAGTCTCTGATTGCTGAGAGCACCCGCCGGCCAGCCCTGGTACTGCAGCCCACAAGGCAGGTGAGTCCCACCATTACTGGCAAGTCCATTCCTGACAGGCCTGAACACCAAGTCGGGGATTGGATTTCTGACACCAGCGCGTCAGCCCGATCGCAACAGTACCAAACACCATCAGACTGTCGCACCCCCGCGTCATCTAATCATTCCCTGCATTTTCCTGGCTTTCTCTCCAAGCCACAAATATGATTCTTATATGTAAATGTAGCGTACAGCAGGCCCTGCGCAATGGAAGCATTTCCATCTCTCTCCAACTAATATTTCATCTTTTATAAGAGATTAAACATTCCCCTTTGATGAATGCACAAACCTAGCCGTCCTGTCTCCTATAACAAATTCCTAAACAGGTTTTCCCAGCAGGTGATAATCTCATTAACACAAAGGTGTCACCTCCAGGAGGCGGGGCTTTAGGCTAATTAACGCTAAATGATTGAGTCTGTAAGATCTATTGAGTAATTGTGTATACATACACACACACATCTGTATCCTAGACCATTTGTTTGTACCTTCTATTCATTTCCCTCCATATACATCCTTAATGGAATGAGTGTCTGTTCCTGAACACACATTTGCAATGAAAGAACCTGACATAATCTAATCTACTCACCTGTCATGGCTAGGATTCCATATTTCCACTCAAATCTTACATGTCCGTTACAATAAATTTTACATGTCTGTTACATCTCCCCTCTTCCAGATGACGCATAGCTGAGCCTAAACGGGTCGGCTAACGCGTCTACATGGAAGGTTCCCTAGGTTGGCAGGGGGGTTTCTCCCAACTAAAGTTTGACACCGCTGACAGCTCAGCCCATCCCCCTGCCGATGGGGAAGGGTTTCTGCCCAGCTCTCTGACTGATCCCAAAGGGTTTGGGTCACCACTGGCCAGCAGATCCCCCCACGGATCCATTTCATCTGCTGGCCACCGACTATCGACTGGACGGGTACAGGCAAACCTGTCATTGTGTGCTGTCAACATTTTCAGCCACTGGGCAGGGTCATCTGGTGGTTCGCCATTGGTTACGACACCCAGATGCCTGAGCCTGACATACGGTTGTTCCTGGGTGATCTGGACCTGGTTCCATGGCTTGGATACCAGACCCTCCACCCTTGGACCTGTCTCCCACACTTCTGCTCTTTCTGCCTCAGCCAGAGACCGGTCAGCACAACCCCTGAGTTCCTCCGGGCTGACATCAAACCTATCAGCCTGCAAAAATACAGTGTTGTCAGCTCCAGCCTCTGAGAAAGCAAATTCAGAGGGGGTCAGTGTTCCCCCGTCATTCTGTGATCCTTCCTTTGTGGTGCACAGCAATGAATCCTCAATCATGATACTCATAGCTGTGGGGACAAAGGATAAATCCACAGAAGACTTTATTCCACCAGGGGTCATCCTCTGACCCGTGCCACACCCTTCTACTCTGTCCTCCTCAGCAGAACATCTGTCAGCACCACCCCTGAGCTCCTCCGGGCCAACCTCAAACCTATCAGCCTGGAAGGACTCAGTGATGTCAGCTGCTGAGGTGGAAGACACTGATTTGGCTGAATTTGCCCCAACATCCTGCAGACTTCCCTCTGCAACACACAGAAATGAGTCTGCACTGGCAGCACCCGCGACTGGTGACAGAGGGGAAAGTTACAGGAGGAAGGATTCCACTAGGGGTTGTCCTCTGACCCACATCACACACTTCTACTCCATCCTCAGCAGAGCGTCTGTCAGCACCCATGAGTTCCTCTGGGTTGGCATCAGATGTAACAGCCTCTGGAAACTCAGGGCCGTCAGCCACAGCTACTGAGGGGGTAGAGTCAGAATGAATCAGACTTAAACCCTCACCCTGTGGTCCCTCTTCTGTGCTCCACAGCCCAGGATCCAAAATGGCATTACTGGTATCTGTGGTGTCAGGGGAGCAGACAACAGAGAACTTCATCCTACAAGGGGAGAGGGGCACACAACACTGGTCTACTGAAACCCAATGTGCCTTTTCCCCAGGGACTTTAGAAGAACCTCCTGTTGCTTTACATAGGGGTAAACAACCAAATTGCTTTTTCCCATGCACCCCCATCCTGCTATCCACCTCTGGCGGTCCTTCAGCCAGACCCCTGAGATCCTCTGGGCTGCCGTCAATTCTCACAGCTCCAGGGGACTCAGAGCTATCTGCCACAGGTGCCAGGGGGACAACAGTATGAGGAGACCTTAGGGCCTCTGGGCCAGGTTCACAAGGGTCCAACCCAGCTAGATTGGGCCCTGCCACAGACAGTTCCTCTGTAGCAGTGGGCAATGACTGGTCCGGGGCCACCTGGCGGGCACCCCGAGTCACCACTGCAGCAGAGGGAAGGTCTGCCTTGCACATATCATTACATTTATCATCACATAAAACATTATCAGTTGCAGATCCTCTGATTTTAAACTCTTCCCCAGGCCTTGACTCCAGACAGCCACTAGAGCCAGGCCCTGGTACACAGTCCTTCACCCCCTGACCCTCCCCAGAATCCCCAGTGTTCATGGAGTCTTCAATCAGTCTTTTACATGAGTCCAGGACCTCAGGTGGTGAGGTAGGTTCTAGGGGTGCTTGATATGGCTCGTAATGGGCTACCAACCGTCCCAGGTCAGTACCCAATAATACTCTCGTGGGAATGGCATCTGTTACACCCACTTTTCTCATTCCTCTCCCAACTCCCCAGTCTAAATAAACACAGGCCATGGGGACAGCTGGGTTGATGCCCCCATCCCCCCTTACAGTCATGGTCTTACCAGGAATAAGATCCTCAGGGCTCACCAGTTCTGGATGCACTAAAGTCACCTCCGCTCCGCTGTCCCTCAGGCCGATGGTAACTGTGCCACTCACAGTGACAGGCTGCAGGTTATCAGAGAGCCCTCTTGCATCCCTGGAAGCACACAAAACCGTAGACTCTGGGCCGGTTGTCCTGGTAGTTTGTGGGGCAGCCTTCTTTTTCTCAGGGCAGGATGCACTGAGATGACCTATCTGGTGGCACAAAAAACATCTCCGGGTATCCACAGTTGTTGGGGTGGCTCCTAAAGGTCTGGATGCCTTGGTCTTCTGGATGTCCAGAGAAGAGCGGCCGGTTGCCTTTCCTCCCTTCCAGCTGGGTTCAGTAGTCCTCTGGGTGACAGGCATTCTGTTAGCCGCATAGGAGTCAGCTATTTCTGCTGCTTGATCCACTGTCTTGGGATCTCGATCAAGTACAAACTGCCTGACCTCAAAAGGACATGTCTGTAGGAACTGGTCCTTAATCATGAGTTCCTGTAGGGTGCCAAAGGTGCTTACGGACAGTCCCTTTAGCCATTGCTGGAAAGCAGTGCTCTGACTGCAGACAAGGTCCATGTAGCTGTCATTAGGACCTCGATGCAATGTCCTGAAAAGCTTGCGGTTGTCAGGGCAGGAGCTGAGGAACGGACAGGCAGGCCTAATAACAATGTAATGCACAGGCTGGCGACAACCACCACCCACAGACCAAAGTCCCCAGGGCGCGGAATCTAAGTCCCAGGCTGCCCTTCACCAGGGCCCCTGATGGTGGGGATGGACTTGACGCAGCCAGGAACCAGGTCGCGGCCCCTGAGACACCTCAGCTGCGGTAATGGCCGCCGCCAATGGTGTGTAGCTGGCGGGAAAAACAATAGAGTAGTCAGGCAGGCCGGGTCGACAACAACGGGACAAAACGGTACAGGACAGCAGATGAGAATCACAGGTCACGGGCCGAGTTCAGCAACGGAGGATCAGATCAAAGAAGAACACAAAGAATGGTCAGGTCACAAGCCAAGTCAGATTCCAGGAGAGTCACGAGAGTCAGAACAGAGTTATAGCAACACCAAGACACAAGTGCAAAGGGCATGTGCGGACCACAGGTTTATATGTAATCAGCCACACCCCTCTGGGGGATGGACCTCAGAGACCAGAAGGCATAAAAAGATTCCCACCATGCTCTGCAGAAATCCAACCTGGATGCCAGCACATGGAGAAACAACCTCTGGGAAAAGGTAGGACCTTGACAGTACCTCCTCCTCAAGAGCCCCTCCCCCTCCACGGCTCAACAAAAAGCTTCTGAGGAAAGGGGGCATGAAAAGTGTGGAGGAGGGCAGGAGCATGGACATCCATGGAAGGAACCCAGGAACGCTCCTCGGGACCATAACCGCGTCAATGAACCAGGAACTGCAATCGACTGCGCACCAATCGAGAGTCCAGGATCCGGCTCACCTCATACTCCTCATGACCGTCAACCTGGATGGGATGGGGCCAAAGCAGAGAGGTAGTGAAGCGATTGCAGATCAGAGGTTTCAATAGGGATACATGAAAGATATTGGAGATCTGCATCCCAGGAAGAAGGGCAAGGGCATAGGCCACCGGATTCACCTTGCGGAGAATGCAAAAAGGCCCAACAAAATGGGGAGCTAGTTTAGGTGTGGGCACCTGAAGATTGAGGTTGTGAGTAGACAACCACACCGGATCGCCGACCTGGTAAGAAGGAGCAGCGGGCAACCGTCTGCGATCAGCCTGGAACTTCTGGCGCTGGGCTGAGTCTCTCAAGGCCATCTGGATCTGCCCCCATGAAGAACGCAGGGCAGCAAGATGGTTCTCCACAGCCGGAATGTCCTATGGTGAGAACCTCTCAGGTAATACTGCGGGTTGGAACCCATAGTTGGCCATGAAGGGAGACATCCCGGAGGAGGAGTTGACAGCAGAGTTCCTGGCAAACTCTGCCCAAGGCAGGAGATCGGCCCAATCGTCCTGATGGTCCGAGATGTAACACCAAAGGAATTGTTCTAAGGCCTGATTGGAATGCTCCGCAGCCCCATTGGACTGCGGGTGGTAGGCTGAAGAAAAGGAGAGACTAATACCCAACTGGGAGCAGAAGGCGCGCCAGAATCTGGACACGAACTGACTCCCGCGGTCCGAGACAATCACCTTAGGCAACCCATGCAGGCGAAAAATCTCCCTGGAAAAGACAGTGGCCAGTTCTTGCACTGTTGATAATTTCCTGAGTGGAATGCAATGGCACATCTTGGAAAACCGATCGACGACCATGAGGATGACCGTATGACCCCGAGACACAGGGAGGTCTACAATAAAGTCCATACCTAGGTGTAACCAAGGACGCTCCCCATTGGGAATGGGTTGCAGAAGACCCAAAGGGAGATGCCAAGATTCTGGGCACAGATCGAACATGCCGCTACATAAGAGGAAATGTCGGCACGGAGGGTTGGCCACTAGAATAACCGAGAGACGACCCAGCACAGCTGGTTCTTCCCCGGATGCCCGGCAGTTTTGGCGTCATGGTAGGTACGCAGCAGGCGGGTGCGCAATCCCTCTAGAACAAAACATCTACCCTCCGGCCTCCCTGTCAGGAATCAAGGAATGACCAGAAAGGTGCGGACTGACACAGGGAAACGCAGGTCTCAGGTATAGTATTATACAGGTATTATTAGCCACCCAGATATATATATAAACGCACAGTGAACAAACTAACCTTCCACTAATCTTAGGAGGTGCAGGAACACAGGCGTAGTCAGGGCTGGAGAGGTGGAATGGTCAGGCTGGCCGTAGGGTTCTGTAACGACTGCCTGGTGGTACCTCTAGCGGTCCTCAGGGCAGGATTCCCCAGGGCGCGGAGTCTAAGTCCCAGTCTGCTATTCACCAGGGCCCCTGATGGTGGGGATGGACTTGGAGCAGACAGGAACCAGGTCGCGGCCCCTGAGTACACCTGCTAGTGATAGAGGGATCCGCCAGAGGTATGTGCAGGTACGGCTGGATCCGTGCAGGATGGATGGATGGCAGAGTAGTTAGCGTGGTCAGACGGGCCAAGTCAGCAACGTGCGGGCAGCAAGGTATCAAAGGAGCAGGCAGAGAATGGTCAAGGTCACAAGCCGGGTTCAGTAACTCACGGACAGCGCAGTACAGAGGATCAGGCAGAAGAATAGTCAGGGATGAGCCAGTAGTCAGAGCAGGAGATGGTCAACAGGAATCAGGATCAGACAGGGTCGGCAACAAGGTATCTTCTCACAGGAACTAGGAACAGGATACAGGGGCACATGGGGAGACATACACCAAGGCAAAGAGCACAGGCCTGGTCATGCCTTATATACACCTTTCTGTAATCAGCCCCAGGTTTGGCTGATTGTGAGCTTCTGGCTGCTAAGAGCACCCGCTGGTCAGCTCTGGTACTGCAGCCCACACGGCAGGAGAGTCCCACCACCAGTGCTGAGAGCACCTGCTGGTCAGCTCTGGTACTGCAGCCCACACGGCAGGAGAGTCCCACCACCAGTGCTGAGAGCACCCGCTGGTCAGCTCTGGTACTGCAGCCCACACGGCAGGAGAGTCCCACCACCAATGCTGAATCCATTCCTGACAGAACCCCCCCCTCAAGGAGCGGCCTCAGGACGCTCCAAACAGTCCTTAGTGGGCAAAATGTTCCACCGCCCGGGTCCGGTAACTGGCTGAATATCCTACTGCCGGAGTAAACCGGTTGGCTGGGTTTCCTGCTGGTAGACTTCTCTTTGTGTAGGAGAACCAAGGAAGGCAGGTCACTGGGCACAGGATTTCCAGGAGCAGGCTGGGTATCAGTTATCGGCCAGTTTAACTGGACATCAGGGGCTGGCATGTCGGGCTGTGTAGCGGGCAGAGGCACGTCAGCGGGCACCAAGTCATCTGGCACGACAGCGGGCACAGAGTCCTCGGGCATCAGGTCATCTGGCTCGACAGCGGGCACCGAGTCAACTGGCACCGAGTCAACCGGTACGACAGCGGGCACCGAGTCATCAAGCATCAAGTCATCCGGCTCAACAGCGGGCACCGAGTCATCAAGCATCAAGTCATCCGGCTCAACAGCGGGCACTGAGTCAACTGGCACCGAGTCAACTGGTGCGACAGCGGGCACCAAGTCAACTGGCACCGAATCATCAGGCATCAAGTCATCTGGCTCGACAGCGGGCACCGAATCAACTGGCACCGAGTCAACTGGTACGACAGCGGGCACCGAGTCAACTGGCACGACAGCGGGCACCGAGTCAACCGGCACGACAGCGGGCACCGAGTCAACCGGCACGACAGCGGGCACCGAGTCAACTGGCATCGAGTCATCTGGCTCGACAGCGGGCACCGAGTCAACTGGCACCGAGTCAACTGGTACGACAGCGGGCACCAAGTCAACTGGCACCGAGTCAACTGGCACGACAGTACAGTGAGTGGGAGTAGGGTACCGACATGTGGCAGATTGCTGGGTATACTGGGCTGTCACTGGGGGGGCTGTCACTGGGGGTGCTGTCGGGAATGCAGGAAAAGAGCTTTGAGCAGAGGAATGATGAGAAACAGGACTGGTTCGTTGCAAGCTGATTGAGGCTGGGTGTAACAAGTCTGACCATGTCTGCAGTAAGGGTTGGACAACGCTCAGCTTACACAAGGCCTGTCTGATCAAAGTTTGCACTGCGTTTATACACTTCTTTAGCACCTGTGGTGAATATGCTGAATAATGCTCCAAGAAGCAATCCGGATCATCCTCCAACAACCATACCAGTGATATTACTTGACTCGCCCTGAATGGAGGAAGAAATTCATCCCTGCTTTCAGGGGTACTAGATGAAGCCAACTCAATACAAGCCTGAATCAATGGTTGCACCTCAGAGAGCTCTAGGACCTGACCTACTAGGGAATGAGCGACCCGTATGCACTCTAGCAGCTGATCCCGGGTATACTCCCGCAGAGTCTGATAGGCATATTCCCTGTCATCAAAGACTAGCATAGACAAATATATAACCTCATCAGGATGCATCCTGCACAACAAGTCAAGATGGCTTCCCTGTGCAGCCACTTCTGGTCAGGAAAGGCCTTGGTGTGATGTCAGGAATCAAGGAATGACCAGAAAGGTGCGGACTGACACAGGGAAACGCAGGTCTCAGGTATAGTATTATACAGGTATTATTAGCCACCCAGATATATATATATAAACGCACAGTGAACAAACTAACCTTCCACTAATCTTAGGAGGTGCAGGAACACAGGCGTAGTCAGGGCTGGAGAGGTGGAATGGTCAGGCCGGCCGTAGGGTTCTGTAACGACTGCCTGGTGGTACCTCTAGCGGTCCTCAGGGCAGGATTCCCCAGAGCACGGAGTCTAAGTCCCAGTCTGCTATTCACCAGGGCCCCTGATGGTGGGGATGGACTTGGAGCAGACAGGAACCAGGTCGCGGCCCCTGAGTACACCTGCTAGTGATAGAGGGATCCGCCAGAGGTATGTGCAGGTACGGCTGGATCCGTGCAGGATGGATGGATGGCAGAGTAGTTAGCGTGGTCAGACGGGCCAAGTCAGCAACGTGCGGGCAGCAAGGTATCAAAGGAGCAGGCAGAGAATGGTCAAGGTCACAAGCCGGGTTCAGTAACTCACGGACAGCGCAGTACAGAGGATCAGGCAGAAGAATAGTCAGGGATGAGCCAGTAGTCAGAGCAGGAGACGGTCAACAGGAATCAGGATCAGACAGGGTCGGCAACAAGGTATCTTCTCACAGGAACTAGGAACAGGATACAGGGGCACATGGGGAGACATACACCAAGGCAAAGAGCACAGGCCTGGTCATGCCTTATATACACCTTTCTGTAATCAGCCCCAGGTTTGGCTGATTGTGAGCTTCTGGCTGCTAAGAGCACCCGCTGGTCAGCTCTGGTACTGCAGCCCACACGGCAGGAGAGTCCCACCACCAGTGCTGAGAGCACCTGCTGGTCAGCTCTGGTACTGCAGCCCACACGGCAGGAGAGTCCCACCACCAGTGCTGAGAGCACCCGCTGGTCAGCTCTGGTACTGCAGCCCACACGGCAGGAGAGTCCCACCACCAATGCTGAATCCATTCCTGACACTCCCAGGAGGAGTGTCAGTTTGAGCCGCCAAAATCTGCTCCCCAAGAGGAGAGGTCAGACTGGTGCGAATGGCAGCCAGGATCTGATCTGGAGGTATAACTGAGATTGGCTCAGAGTCCTCCCTGGACAACTCAGAGTATTGCCGTGATAACGCATCAGCCCTGACATTCTTGGAACCAGGCAAATATGAAACCACATGGTTGAAGCGGGACAAGAACAGAGCCCATCTGGCCTGGCGGGGTGTCAATCTCTTGGCCTCCGAAAGATAAGTCAGGTTCTTGTGATCGGTAAGAATGAGGACCGGAACCGCGGAACCCTCGAGCAGGTGCCTCCATTCCTTGAGAGCCAGAATGATGACCAACAACTCCCTATCTCCAATCTGGTAGTTGCACTCTGCAGAAGAAAGCTTCCTGGAGTAGAACCCGCAAGGAAGTAGGGGTCCATCGGGCGACCGACGCTGAGACAGGAGAGCCCCTACTCCCGTCTCAGAAGCATCAACCTCGAGGACGAAGGGTAACCCAGGATTGGGATGAGAAAGAATCGGAGCCGAAGCAAAAGCGGCTTTCAGAGCCTCGAAAGCTACGATGGCCTCGGATGGCCACTCGTGAGGGTTACTCCCCTTCTTGATTAGGTCAGAGAGAGGCTTTGCCAACGTGGAGAAGTTCCTGATGAACTTCCGATAGTAGTTGGCAAAACCCAGAAAGCGCTGAATGGGCCGAAGACCATTGGGACGAGGCCACTGCAGAACCGCCGCAACCTTCTGAGGGTCCATGGAGAATCCCTCCGCGGAAATGATGTAGCCCAAAAAGGCAACTTGGGATCGATGGAACTCGCACTTCTCGAGCTTACAAAAGAGTTCGTTCTCACGTAATCGTTGCAGCACCCGCTTGACATCCTGGATATGTGACTCCATGGAGGTAAAGTAAACCAGGATGTCATCCAAGTAAACCACCACGTACTGCTGCAACAAATCACGAAGGACATCGTTTATGAATTCATGAAAAACCGCGGGCGCGTTACACAACCCGAAGGGCATCACCAGGTATTCATAGTGCCCGGTTCTGGTGTTAAACGCGGTCTTCCACTCATCCCCCTGTCTGATCCGTACGAGGTTGTGCGCCGCCCTAAGGTCGGTTTGGTAAAGATTGTTGCTCTCTTAAGGCGGTCGAACAACTCAGAAATCAAAGGAATTGGGTATGCATTCTTAATGGTAATCCGATTGAGACCCCTATAATCGATGCAAGGCCTCAATTCCCCACCTTTCTTCTCTACGAAAAAAAAACCTGCTCCTGCCGGAGAAGTAGACTTACGAATGTGCCCCCGGAAAAGCGCATCCACAACGTACTCCTCCATGGCCTTATTCTCCGCAACCGAGAGAGGGTACACCCTGCCACGCGGAGGAGTGGCACCGAGTTGCAAGGATATGGCGCAGTCGTAAGGACGATGCGGAGGTAAGGCACCAGCACGTACCTTATCAAACACGTCCAGGTACTCCCCATAGTCGGTGGGCAACGCAGAGTACGAGGAGGCACACAATATCTTAACCGGCCCACGGATGCACCCGGCCCCACACTGTGGAGACCATGAGAGAATCTCAGCTGTTTGCCAATTGAAGGTTGGATTGTGCCTCTGGAGCCAGGGATAACCCAAAACCACCGAATAGTGTGGGGAAGAAATCACCTGAAAACAGGCCAACTCCCTGTGCACAGCCCCAATGGCTACCTCTATCGACAGAGTCTCGTGGGTAACCTGCGGCGGTTGCAGGGGCCTGCCATCTATTGCTTCGAGAACCAATGGGGTAGCACGAGCCTGCAGGGGAATGGAGTGCTGTGCAGCAAACAAGCTGTCCAAGAACAACCCACCGGCCCCAGAATCTACCAACGCCTGGGCCGTCACCGAGCCCTCCGTCCAAGAAAGGACAGCGGTGATCAGTGGCTTATCCTTGCGGAACGCCGGGGACAAGGAAACTCCACCCAAGATCTGTCCCCGACAAGATCTCAGGTGCGAGCGTTTCCCGGACGGACCGGACAAGACTGCCGAAAGTGCCCACCGAGGCCACAGTACAGGCAGTGACCCTCCCGACGCCGAGCGGCCCACTCTCCCTCGGAAAGGCGAGCAAACCCCAGCTGCATGGGCTCCCCACCAGACAAGCTATCCCCAGGAGGCGTGGGAGGAGAGGGAGGAACGGGTGGGACTAAAAACGCAGGTGCCAGTCGATTAGGAGGCCTCTGCAGGCATTCCTTGAGTGAACGCCTCTCCCTGAGCCTGGTGTCAACCAGGATCAGGAAAGAGATGAGCTCCTCCAACTCCACAGGCAGTTCCTTAGCTGCAATCTCGTCCTTCAATGTGTCAGAAAGACCATGGGAAAACGCAGCCACCAGAGCCTCATTGTTCCAACCCACCTTTGCCGCCAGGGTACGAAACTCTATGGCGTACTCGGCCATGGTCCGTGAACCCTGATGCATGGTCATGAGCAGCTTGGCCGCCGAGGCGGAACGAGCCGGTACGTGGAATACCCTGCGGAAGGCATCGACAAAACCGGAAAAATCTTGAATCGCCGGGTCGTTCCTCTCCCATAAGGGATTTGCCCAGGCCAAGGCCTTGTCTGAGAGTAGTGATATTAGAAACCCCACCTTTGACCTCTCAGACGGAAAGGCGTGGGGTATTAGTTCAAAATAAATACCCACCTGGTTGAGGAACCCACGACACTGACTCGGCTCACCCCCAAAGCGCTGTGGAAGAGGGGCAGAACCAGTCATACCTCTGGGCGCCGCCGATGCAGCAGCCGAGGTGGTGGGCGCAACAAGCGGAGTAGCAGCGGGAGAGACCACCGGAGTGACTACCGGTCTAATAGCACCAGGAGCAAGGTGCGAAATGCGTGCAAGCAGAGTTTGCAACGCCTGAGCAAACTGATCCAACAGGTGATCCTGTTGATTGTGTCTGGCGACTAACGTTGGGAGCGAAGGCGTACCTGCACCGTCAGGATTCATGGCACTTGTGTAATGTCAGGGCAGGAGCTGGGAAACGGACAGGCAGGCCTAATAACAATGTAACGCACAGGCTGGCGACAACCACCACCCACAGACCGAAGTCCCCCAGGGCGCGGAGTCTAAGTCCCAGGCTGCCCTTCACCAGGGCCCCTGATGGTGGGGATGGACTTGACGCAGCCAGGAACCAGGTCGCGGCCCCCGAGAAACCTCAGCTGTGGTAATGGCCGCCGCCAATGGCGTGTAGCTGGTGGGAAAGACAATAGAGTAATCAGGCAGGCCGGGTCGACAACAACGGGACAAAACGGTACAGGACAGCAGACGAGAATCACAGGTCACGGGCCGAGTTCAGCAACGGAGGATCAGATCAAAGGAGAACACAAAGAATGGTCAGGTCACAAGCCGAGTCAGATTCCAGGAGAGTCACGAGAGTCAGAACAGAGTTATAGCAACACCAAGACACAAGTGCAAAGGGCATGTGCGGACCACAGGTTTATATGTAATCAGCCACACCCCTCTGGGGGATGGACCTCAGAGACCAGAAGGCATAAAAAGATTCCCACCATGCTCTGCAGAAATCCAACATGGATGCCAGCACATGGAGAAACATAACCTCTGAGAAAAGGTAGGACCTTGACAGCGGTACACCTCTGGCGTGAGCTGGTACCGTTTAACAATGGCCTGTTTAAGAGTCTCATAGTCCCTTTCTTGGACCTCCGGAAGACTCAGTAGCACATCCAGGGCCTTGCCTTTCAGCCCTGGAATAAGGTACTGTGCCCATTGCTCCTTGAGCAGGAGGTATTGACAAGTCCTCTCAAACCCTTGTAAAAAAGTGTCCATATCACCATTAACGTCCATAGTGGGGAATTTGTCCAGGGAAACTCTGTGTATCCGTTCTTCCCTGGATTCAGTGTTACCAGCAGACCTGTTCTGCTGCAGCCAGAGTTTTTCTAGCTCAAGTTCATGTCGCCATTGTGCTTCCCGATCTTTTCGTCTGTCCTCCTGCTCTGCCCGCCTGTCCTCCCGCTCTGCTTCCCGGTGCTCTGAAATGAACTTGAAGCGTAATGCTTCACTGACTGGGCCCAGCAGCTGTAGATCAGCCCGCAGGGACAACGAATGGGCTTCCAGTTGGCCCTCTCGGATGTCACCACGATCCACATCCGGTGACTGGGAAAGCAGCTGTTCCACATCCTGTGGCTCCACATCCAAGTCTCGCTCCTCCCCATCTTTCTTGACCAGGGCATGTATCATCTGCTCCTTTGTCTGGTCCCTTGTGGTCGGGATACCTCTGAACTCGCACAGATTCATCAGGTCATCTCGACTTTGCTTCTTGTAGCTGATTACTGTCTCAGCCATTTTGCCAAAATAAAAGATAGAAAAGAAAAACAAAGAAGGGGGGGGGGGGAGCAAATAGCCAAGTATGTCTTCTACAAAACAAAAATTATGCACTGAGTGAGCTTCTGTAGGTCAGTCACTTCTACCAAGCTTCCAACCTTTAGTACACGGGTTACATGAATAAACCATGCACTAATGTAGAAAGCAGATCCCACCACTGCCACCAACTGTCAAGGATCTGTCAACGATCACCTTGTCACGTGTCCCCCACACACCCACAGCGACTAGCTAACCGAGGCAAGCACGTGCGGCCGCGACAGGGTGGTAAAGAGGGGGAATAAAGGAGATTTACACTTGAATATCTCAATCCGTATATAAGATCAGCCGTGATACCTTTTCACAGCCCACACTACCTCTGGCCACCACCAGATGGAGACTCCACTCCAATCCAGCTGGTCGGCCACACACTGGCAGATACCATCTTACATACAACCTGGTGCCCTGATTAGAGTTGAGGACCAGCTTAGTAATCACACACTCTTCTAAGGTCCCTTCAGCTATCCTAGCTTGAACCCCGGTGTTGATAACCCTTCCACTGCCCACACACCCCCACACCAGACGCACCACAAAGGTAGCCTGCCACCACCCAACAGTTTATCCGCAGAACGGTCTGTTGAGACACCACACACACACACAGATCTCCGTCTGGCCGATCTGTTACCTTTTACAATCTGCACACAATCTGCCCACACAGAGCAATTGCATACAGATTGGCAATGAGCTTAACCAAGCGTTTTAAAGGCACTAAAATACAATACAATCTAATCTCTCCGATCTAGTCTCTCCGAAGATATGAGCACGTGCTTAAATACACAGAAGTTCACTAATTAATTTTAAGATTTAATTTCCCAAAGTGGGCAGTGCATAAAATATGTACAAAAGATAAAAAGTTACAGAAATAAAAAAGATATTAGAAGACACACAAATGACTAATTACTATAAAATAAAAAGTGAATAAAAAGACAGAATAACACTTTACCCTGCGGCTGGAGCAAGCCAGAAACTTAGCAATCCATTGGTCAATCGAACCAGCTCCGTACGGATCACCAATGTCCAAATGTCCGTGTACCCAATTTATTGGGATTAGGACATGGGCGGGACATTAGTCTTTGGCCAATTGACCCTGGGGGAGGTGGTCCTGACTTGCCCACAAGAGGTACTGTGTCTGGACCTGCCCAAGTTCAATTGGGCCAAGACTGGCCTGAACACCAAGTTGGGGATTGGATTTCTGACACCAGCGCGTCAGCCCGATCGCAACAGTACCAAACACCATCAGACTGTCGCACCCCCGCGTCATCTAATCATTCCCTGCATTTTCCTGGCTTTCTCTCCAAGCCACAAATATGATTCTTATATGTAAATGTAGCGTACAGCAGGCCCTGCGCAACAGCAGCATTTCCATCTCTCTAACTAATATTTCATCTTTTATAAGAGATTAAACATACCCCTTTGATGAATGCACAAACCTAGCTGTCCTGTCTCCTATAACAAATTCCTAAACAGGTTTTCCCAGCAGGTGATAATCTCATTAACACAAAGGTGTCACCTCCAGGAGGCGGGGCTTTAGGCTAATTAACGCTAATTGATGCTAAATGATGATTGAGTCTCTAAGGCCTATTGAGTAATTGTGTATACATACACATCTGTATCCTAGACCATTTGTTTGTACCTTCTATTCATTTCCCTCCATATACATCCTTAATGGAATGAGTGTCTGTTCCTGAACACACATTTGCAATGAAAGGACCTGACATAATCTAATATACTCAACCCGTCATGGCTATGATTCCATATTTCCACTCAAATCTTACATGTCCGTTACAATAAATTTTACATGTCCGTTACGCACTGTCCCTTTCATTTTTTTTGGATCACTTTTAATGCTATAATAGGGAATGCAAATATCCCCTATAACTTCAGTGGGCATTGCCATATATTCTTTTTTGAGAAATCTGGGATCTATCAGACTCTAGATATCTCCTCTGCCCTTACATTATCTAATCTCACCAAGATCGGTGTAAACAGATGCTTTCCCAATTTACAAATGGTGTTTATATCCTATGAAAAAGTGGTGAAATGCTCGTAGCTTCCGATTCCTTAGACCATAGAGATGACTGAAGCCATTCTGATCTCTGATCAGCTCTATGGTCAGCCAGCAGAACTTCCGGCTGCATTCTTGGATTCCCCTGTGGGACAGGAGAGCTCTAGAAAACTGTGGAAGTCAGCAGGAGGGGGTGGGGAAATGTTACTTCCCACTGCTCGTAAAAACAATTCAGCAGCTAATTGGCCACTAGGATTGCTTTTACATGAAAGCTGATCAACAGCTGAAAAAAATGATAACAGGATGTTGCCTGTAGCTGCAGGCAACATCCCGGTATAACCACTCAAAGTCCAGCGACGTGCCAGTACATTGCTGGTCCATGTTGGGCATATATGTACCAGAAGAGAACACAGGCATATGATGAATCAGTTCTGTGGATCAACATGACTGCAGTTCATTCATTTGTAATGCCCATGCTGAGGGTTAGGCCCAAAAGAGTTTTAAATTCAGAAACTGTGATAGGTTTCCACAGGGGTGTATTTACCACAAGGCAAACAAGGCATTTGCCTAGGGCGGCATCTTTCAGGAGGGCAGTAGCATTTTTCAGGGGGGCAGCGCCGCCTCTCTAAAGAAGGGATGGAAGGAGGGACACAAGCAGCATGGGGAATCACGTGGGATCTGATAGAGGCTGCAGGCTGCTTGATGGTTCATGCAGAGTCTGACCCTTGTTCCCGGAGATGTCCGGAGCTGTGAAGGTGAGTGTCTTCTCTCTCACCGGGGTGGGGGGGGGTTGCCACTGTATGGGGGGCGGTGGTCGTAGAAGGCTCTCTCAGGTGGGGCTGAGATGTTGTTAGTCAATGTCAGGCACTCTTGTGGGGGAGGGGGGTGTTGGTTGATGTCAGGGTCTCTCCGTGCTGGGGGGGGCAATTTTTGTGTTGCCTAGGGCAGCACAAAACCTAAATACACCACTGGGTTTCCATGTGAATTGTCTGGCAAGAGCTGAATTTGGGTGGGTGTTAATGTATTGTTGCGCATATAAATTGCCTTGGCCAACAACCAATTGGTACAAATCTTCCATGAAAAACAGCGGAGGGGATAAACGCTAGTGCTGTCAGCGAACGGGGCCGATCCTACTAACTCTGCATTATGTATACAAAGGAGGCACTAGCATAGTTCTATTCATGATCAATATATTGATCCATACAAACACTATACTAGTAATGGCGGTGATCAGCGACCTATAGCGTGAGTGCGATAGTCTGCGGGCAATCTAACGCTAACTGACCCTGGCTGGGAGGGGCTTACTGACCCTGACACTATCTGATGTCACTAGTGGCAGGAATACAATGATCAGTGAAACATTCTATATACTGACACTGTACTAATGGCATTGGCTGGGTGACGGGGTGATCAAAGGGTTAAATGTGCTAATCTAACCTGTGTGTGTGTGTAAAATGTAGTGGTGCTTTACTCTGTGCTGTGTTCTCACTTCTCTCCCTGAACTGACGGGTGGGGGGGGCAGTTGTGTTCACACCCCAAAATAGGAAGTGGTGCAAGATTACGTCACTTTGCCAAGAGCTGCTGCTCGCCCGCAAAATGCGGGTAAGCAGTTGGCAAGTTTAAAAAAAAAAAACTTTAAAAAAAAATTCTCAATATGGTATTTTTTTTTTAAACTTTTTATTATTTTTATTATTATTTTTTTAAATACTTTTATCATAATAGTACAATGTTACCATAGTAACGTACTACTGTGTGTGTGTGGGCGGGGTGATCAGGGATTTTTTATTTAATAAAGATCATTTCTCCTGCAATGCAAAGCTTGCTGTCAGAACCAAAGTCATAATTGAACTGTCATGAATGAGTTAGGTTTTTGACAGCTCAAGATAGTGATCTGTGATTGGCTGGAGCTGGTCACATGGTACAGGATGCTGTGATTGGCCCCATGTATCATGTGACAGCTGTGGGCCAATCACAGCTCACTATGAAGAGGAGCAGAAATGTTATGAATGAGATTCATTCATAACAGCTTTGCTTACATAGTGATCATGTGATTGCATAGCGATCCTTTCCGGGGAAAAGAGGAAAGGAAAAGGATGTTTTCATTCTGCAGACGTCTAATCTGAACCCAGCTCAGTTCATTCATCACCAGTCAGGAACAGGGGCGGACTGACCATTTGGAAACTCGGGCACTGCCCGAGGGCCCGGGGTCAGTAGGGGGCCCCATGAGATGCCCCTGGTACCTTTTTCATAGGCTTTTTTGTTTGGGCAAGGACACAGGGGCCCCATGAGCCCCTATTGCCCAGGGGCCCCATGAGTTGTCAGTCCGCCCCTGGTCAGGAAGCATCCTGGGGCAGAAAATGAAAAAAAAAATCAAACTCTTGCTTGAGGAAAATATGAAGCGCTATCCAGTCCTCACATTTGGGGAGGTTAAGATGCGGAGCTGTTAAAGTGACAGAAACATCGTAGACATCGGTTTATAGTCGGGAAAAGCAGAAATGTTGTTGGATTGTTTTCCAGACATTCAGAAATACAATTACACTTATTGTGCTTTTCTTTTACAGGATCGGGTCCAAGGATGAAAGTTGTTTTCCGGGTACTTGTTACGGTATCATCCATCACAGCATTGGTCTTGTTTGGTTTATCATTACACCTCCTGAGGAATTTTGGTGGTAAGTTTGTGAAAGTCCAGATATGTCCACAATCTGGTATACAATGTAAGCCATGCATCAGCCAACAGGCCTCTTGTACAGCCCCAGGTAGTAGAGTTGGTGTAACACCAGAATGTTGGTGGACCAGAGGAGCCTTCTGCAGGAAGTCCTAAAGGCATGTAGGGGGCGGGTGTTTAGTGATGTCACATGAGATTGTTATTTTGTTCATTTCTTTTGAAACTGATTGATTGTTTTTTACAAATAAATATCAGTTACTTCACCAACGGTCATAGAAATGATAACATGCTTATGATGATCTCAGACCAAAGTCAACACATTTTTGGGTTGGTAAACTCCATGCTCAACAGTAGCTCATCAAGTAAGTCTAAAGCATCCTGGGTCCCTTTACATTTTTCTATTTAACTGATTTCTTGATTCAACAGGTCTGGTAGTAATCAGGCCTGGGCGTGGAAAGTGAAATTTAACTCAACTTTCCAATAAATGCCGTTAATCACAGTTCAATCATTATTTAGCATGTGAAGAGAGAGGGGCAATTTTTCACATAAGTCCAGGCATGTTTGTACCGCTTTTTTCTGAATAATTTAAGTGAGACAAATATGCAAATATTAAAGAATCATTGGCTGGAACTTGCTGACAAACCCCCACTTTATACAATCACAGCGAGGGTTAGCGCCCTAAAACTGGATACGGACAGCAATGTCGGGCGGTCTGTAAGTCGGTAAGAAAAATACAAATATACAAACATATAAACAAACAAAATCAAAGATATAAAAGTAAAAATTACCAAATGCTAGACATGTGCAGAACGAAAAAAAATGTGTTTCATTTTGGAGCGATTGGGAAAGTTAATCATTTTTGTTTTGTTGCATTTGTAACAAAATTCATGTAGTTTAGTTTATTTGTTTTCAACCGAATTCTAATTTTTTCCAATGGATTTGAACCGAATTTGAATATAAAATAATGAATCGATCCAAATTCATTGTGAAGAATAGCTGGTTCTATTCTATTTTCTAATTTTGGAAGGAGGTTATATTCTTTCTATTCTATTTTTTATTTTATTGTACTTTATTTTCTATTCTTTCCTATGCTATTCTATTCTATTATGTTATGTATTCTGTTTTACTCTATTCTATTCTTTTCAAAAACACTAATACACAGTCTTTGAAGGAAATCTGCAATATGTTTACAGTTCGAATTTGTTTTCAAATTCAGTTCAAATTATTTCGAACTAAATTTTGATTCATTATTTTCGTTTCTATTGTAATTTGGAAATATCCAATTCTCTGAATTATGAAAATTTAGTCCCAGTTTTGATTCGGAGCAAAGAGCATAGCACGTCTACCAAATATTAACAAGTGTGTTCCAGGTTCAGGGAACAAAGGAGAGATCAACCATAGAAAGAGCTGATCAGCGGAAGGAAGTGTATAGGAATGCTTCTTATCTATGCTGATGCGACTTCAGTGAGATACCATGAAAGTCTATGGGACTGAATTCTCACCAGGAACCTTTTCAAAAGTCGCACTTAACCACTTGCCCTTCTGAGGATTCCCCCCCCCCCCCCCTTCCTGACCAGGCCATTTTTTGCAATGCAGCGCTGCATTACTTTAACTGACAATTGCACGGTCATGCAACGCTGTACCCCAAATTAAATTTATGTCCTTTTGTTCCCACAAATAGAGCTTTATTTTGATCGTATTTGATCACCTGTGCGGTTTTTTTATTATTTTTTTTAGAAAAAAGCAATGTTTTTGACTTTTTGCAATGAAACATAGATATAGCAAAAAAAAATTAAAAAATCAAATTTTATCATAAATTTAGTCCAAAAAGTATTCCGCTCCATGTCTTTGCTAAAAAAAAATCCCAACACGTGTAAATTAATTGGTTTACGTGAAAGTTATAGCGTTTACAAATGGCGGTATAGATACTGGGATTTTTTATTTCTTTATTTTACTAGTAATAGCGGAGATCAGCGACTTATAGTGGAACTGCTGTGGTCATTCTGACACTGGGGGGGGGAGGGGACTGACTTGGTGTCACTGACATCCCAATGACACCAATACAGTGATCAGTGCGAATAAAAAGCACTGACACTATACTAATGACATTGGGCAGGAAGGGGTTACCCTCTGGGGCCATCAAAGGGTTAACTGTGTGCTCTGTGTGTGTTACTGTGTGCTGTTTTTCACTGTAAGCACACTGCTACACAGAGCCATACAAAGCAGTGTGGAGGAGCTAACAGGGGAGAGATCTGTGTTGTTTATACGCAGGTCTCTCCCTCCATTGGCGATCACCAGGTGCTGGCGAGAAATCACCAACTGGGCCCCGATGATTGACAGCCGAGGTCACAACCTGGAACAGCAAAATCACGTATATATAAGTTGTTTTGCGCACCCGTGCTGCCCTGTAGCTGTGTTTCTCTTATAGGGTGCCATGGAACTGGTTAAAAACTGCACCAAAAATACTTCTGAGGCGTTTTCCATTGATTTCAATGGGAAGAGGAGTTTTTGGGGCTTTTTTAACTGAACAAACATGCCCCAAAGATGCTGCAAGCAGGAGTATTTACACCGCAGGGGAAGCACAACGCCCAGCGTGAAAACATACAAAGACACACACACAGACATACATACATACACACAGACATACACACAGACATACACACAGACATACACACAGAGACACAGACATACACACACACACAGACACAAACAGACAAACACACAGACATACAGACATACACACACAGACATACACACAGACACAGACATACAAACTTACACACACACAGACATAGAGAAGCATTTTTCTTGAGCTCTTTCAGGCACTTTTTTTAACGCAAAAATGCTTCAAAAACTCCTCCGTGTGAACGTCGTCTTGCAGTAAAATAAATGCTGTGTGATTGCAGCAATAGGTTTATTATAGTCAGTATGTTGGGGAGTGACTAATATTACATCTCTTCTGCTTTTCTCTTGTAGGAACGATAAATGTGATAATTTCTCTTCTATTCATCATTTTTGTTTTATTAATGTTGCTTATATATCGGATACTTTTCTGGAGAGATTTCATTACAGGTAAGTGTCTGACAGTTTATACAACCAATATGGAGTGTAAGGGTATCAATAGGGAGAGATTTATTAGATTAATGGGGATCCAGCCATCCTAAGGAAACAAAACATTTACCATCTTCTGTATATATCATATATAAACTATTGCAGAAATTGTGGGAGGTTTCCGATATGTTTGCCGACATCCTTATTACAGAATTCAGCCACAAACCCCCCTATATAAGTGTGCGATTTGTGAGGAAATGGGATTATTTATTATTTTATTGAGTTGCACCTCTTTATAGATTTCTGTGGGGGCCGTATGGTGAGGAAGACTTACCCAGCTGAGGACTGTACAATATTTCATCCTTTCCCTCTATTTGGGTGTTTCGTGTTTTCTGTCATCCAATCCGGTGGGATTAATACATTAGTTTGTGGTTTATATATATAATAGACATAGACAAGCCACACCTTCTTTCTCTCTCCACTTTGCTGGTTTCTAGGCGGTGCCAGTCATGCAACGCAGCACCCAAATTAAATTTATGTTCTTTTTCCCCCACAAATAAAGCTTTCTTTTGGTGGTATTCAATCGATCACCTGTGCGTTTTTTATTTTTTGCTGTAAACAAAATAAGACCGACAGTTTTGAGAAAAAAAATATATTTTTGACTTTTGCTATATAATATCCAGTAAAAAAAATTTTTAAATCAAATTTTCATCATAAATTTAGGCCAAAATGTATTCTGCTTCGTGTTTTTGCTAAAATAAAATCCCAATACATGTAAATTAATTGGTTTACATATATACTGGAATTTCTTTTTATAATAGTAATTGCGGCGATCAGCGACTTATAGTGGGACTGCGGCGGGCATTCTGACACTAACTCACACTGACTAACTGCCACTGACACCCCCAGTGACACCAATACAGTGATCAGTGCTAAGAAAAAGCAGTTTATGAATGAAAATTTATACTATGAACATTATATCTAAATATCTAAAGGAAATCCGTCAACATTCAATGCAGTTGTGCTTGATTGTCATGTTGCCAAAGTCATGTCATCTCAGTGGCGTAACTAGAAGTTTCAGGGCCCTAGCAACCATGAACCCTGACCCTCAGCCAGGGCCCTTCCCTCCAAGCCCGGTGGCGATACGCCAAGGCCTGGTCGCAAGTGCGACCTTTGTGACCCTGGTAGTTCCACCACTGCTGTTATTAGGTTTTTTTAATTTTTGTTTTATTTATTTGCCTATTTATTTATTACAATTGTTTTAATTTGTTTATTTTTGTTATTACATTTTTTTTAAATTATTTATAATAATTTATTTAGGAGCCCCATTGGGGGGCTTTGGTGACACAGACCCCTGATGTTCCACCTTTGGGACCAAGAAAGGAGATTGAGGACACTGTGTGGCAGGCGCAGCACTTGTAGTGCCTTGTGCGCTGTGGCATCAGAAAAATTATGCAATTGCTGTTTCTTTGTTTGATTAGACTGACTTTACTCTGTAATTCCTCCAATGCCGCTCTATGGATGCAGTAGGTTTAAAGAGCACACCGAATACTTTAGTTAACTTCTTTAACCGCTTGCCGCCCTGCCACTGTGTATATACATGTGCAGGGCGGCAGTGGAGCGCAAAACCACGTTTAAAAACGGGTTCCGCGCTCCCGACACTTTCGCCGGCAGGGGGCGCGCGCGCGCGCTCCCGCCGACCCGCGGGTGACACTATTTGATCCAGGAGGGATCAATCATTAGATTTCAGCCAGTGATTTCTGGCTGAAATCACATGATCGGTCCCTGTCCTATCCTGTCCTGTGTTGACATACACAGGGCAGGATATGATGTCATTCTTCTCTGCCTGGACACATTCCGTTCCAGACAGAGAAGAAGACATCCAAAAAGTGAGTACACAAGCACTACACTACAGTTAGAACACTCTAGGACACATTTAACCCCCTGATCGCCCCCCCCCCTCCAGTTAACCCTTCACTGCCCTGTCACCAGTGTTACTGATCAGTGAAGCGATTTTTACTGATCAGTGTCGCTGGCGACTTTCGATAGAGTTAGCGCCCCTCCCAGATAGCGCCAGATTGCCCGCCAGTACACCAGTAATCCCGTTTAACCCCTTGATCGCCCCCCCAGTTAACCCCTGCACTGCCCTGTCACTAGTGTCACTGATCAGTGAACCAATTTTTACTGATCACTGTATCAGTGTCGCTGGCGACTTCCGATAGAGTTAGCGCCCCTCCCAGATAGCGCCAGCTTGCCCGCCAGTACATCAGTAATCCCGTTTAACCCCTTGATCGCCCCCCCCCCCAGTTAACCCCTTCACTGCCCTGTCACCAGTGTCACTGATCAGTGAACCAATTTTTACTGATCACTGTATCAGTGTCGCTGGCGACTTCCGATAGTGTTAGCGCCCCTCCCAGATAGGGCCAGTTTGCCCGCCAGTACACCAGTAATCCCGTTTAACCCCTTGATCACCCCCCCCCCCAGTTAACCCCTTCACTGCCCTGTCACCAGTGTCACTGATCAGTGAACCGATTTTTACTGATCACTGTATCAGTGTCGCTGGCGACTTCCGATAGAGTTAGCGCCCCTCCCAGATAGCTCCAGATTGCCCGCCAGTACACCAGTAATCCCGTTTAACCCCTTGATCACCCCCCCCCCTCCAGTTAACCCCTTCACTGCCCTGTCACCAGTGTCACTGATCAGTGAACCAATTTTTACTGATCACTGTATCAGTGTCGCTGGCGACTTCCGATAGTGTTAGCGCCCCTCCCAGATAGCGCCAGTTTTCCCGCTAGTGCACCAGAAATCCCATTTAACCCCTTGATCGCCCCCCCCCAGTTAACCCCTTCACTGCCCTGTCACCAGTGTCATTGATTACAGTGAACAGATTTTTACTGATCACTGTATTAGTGTCACTGGTGACTTCCGATAGTGTTAGCGCCCCTCCTAGATAGCGCCAGTTTGCCCGCTAATGCACGGGATTTTTTTTACCAAAAACATGGAGCAGAATACATTTTGGCTTAAATTTATGACTAACTTTGAGTTTACGATATATTTTTTATAGCTGAAAGTAGAAAATATTGTTTTTTTTCAAAATTTTTGTGGTTTTTTTGTTTATAGCGCAAAAAATAAAAAGCGCACAGGTGATCAAATACCACCAAAAGAAAGCTCTATTTGTGTGAAAAAAAGGACGTAATTTTCGTTTGGGTGCAGCATTGCATGACCGCGCAATTATCATTTGAGTTAGTGCAGCGCTGTATAGCAAAAAAAGGCATAAATTACAGTATCTATACCATAGTTTGTAGACGCTATAACTTTCACACAAAGCAATCAATATACACTTATTGGGATTTTTTTTACCAAAAACATGTAGCAGAATACATTTTGGCTTAAATTTATGACTAACTTTGAGTTTACGATATATTTTTTATAGCTGAAAGTAGAAAATATTGTTTTTTTTTCAAAATTTTTGTGGTTTTTTTGTTTATAGCGCAAAAAATAAAAAGCGCACAGGTGATCAAATACCACCAAAAGAAAGCTCTATTTGTGTGAAAAAAAGGACATAAATTTCGTTTGGGTATAGCATTGCATGACCGCGCAATTATCATTTGAATTAGTGCAGCGCCAAACAGCAAAAAAAGGCGTGGTCATTAAGGGGGGTAAATCCTCTGGGGCTCAAGTGGTTAATAACGTCAATCTTCTTCATATAACACTGATTACAATGGCTTGTTTCTTTCATCATACAGTAGCTTATTTCTTTCATATTACAGTGGTTTGATTCGATAGCTTATCTCGATAGGTTCAATAGATTCGATAAATTCGTAAATGATTACTCTACAGTGACTTGATTCGGTGGAACTACAAGTAAACACACACAACAGTTTTTACACACAGATCTACCTGCACTGTTAAACAACAGAGGAACACACAAGTGCATTAAATACCTATTTGGCCTTCTCTGCCTCCATGGAGCTTCTCTGATTGGAACTTTGTCTGTTTCCTCTTCTGTCTGGTGAGCATGTGTCTGTAGAATATTCTAGCAGGGAGTTTTACACAGGCATAGATGTGAAACTGGCTGGGATTGGTTAAGGCTCTGTACAGTGTGAGGCTGTCTGTGATTGGCTCACCTTATAATAACTCTTAAAGGCATATTTTCCTTTTCTGCTTCTGCTAACACAATGAATATATAAATGTCATATAACATTCAAAAACATAAATCACAGCAATGATTCTGCTTTTGGCTTTAACATATACACATATACACTGTACTGAGGTTATTGGCAGGTTTGGTATACACATAGATGTGAACTATATTAGCAACCTAGGACTGGTCTTAGCTGGCCAGCTACACTCCCACCAAAATTACCTATAATTCTATGTTCTCAGTAATAGGATTCGAACATGAATTTGAGGAATTTTCCATTAGTTTCTCAACTCTCAAGTGTCTTTGTTACTCTCAAGCAGAACTAACTTTTGTATTGGACGTTCCAACTTGAGTGGAGTTGTGAGATGTTTTCCCTTTTTGTCCAGTTTTGAGTCTCCCATTTGTAACAAAACTCTTCTTACTAGTCCTTCTTCATCCTTTCGAGCTTCTAGGACTTTGGCCAATTTCCATTGACTTCTAGGTAAGTCGTCTTCCTTTACTAACACTATGTCATCAACATGAACATTTCTTCTAGGCGTTTGCCATTTACTTCTTAGTATGAGATGAGCTAAGTACTCCTTGCTCCATCTATTCCAAAACTGCTCTGATAGATATTGAACTCTTCGCCATCTTTTCCTTGCGTATAAATCCTCTTTGGTGAAGTTTCCAGGCGGTGGCTGTATGTAATCAGCTTTAAGGTGAAGTAGATGATTGGGCGTTAGAGGTTCCAAGCTTGTTGGGTCGTTGATGTTGTTGACTGTAAGTGGACGACTGTTAACAATAGACATTACTTCATAGAATAGTGTCCTTGTGAAGCATCATCTAATCTTCCGGCGTTCTTTTTTAAAACTGAACTTAGTACGTTTCTTACAGTTCTGATTTGCCTCTCCCAGACTCCGCCTGTATGGCTTGCATGTGGAGCATTCATGTGAAAATCACACTGTTTCTCTAACAAGTACTCAGTTACTTTTTCTTTATCAATCTCTTTTAGAGCCTTGTTCAATTCGTTCTTTGCTCCAACAAAATTAGATCCTTGGTCAGATCTAAGTTCTCTGACAGTACCTCTAATGGCTATGAAACATCTTAAGGCGCTGATAAAGGCGTCGGTTGACATATCTTCCAACATTTCCAGGTGAATTGCTCTGGAGCTTAGACACGTAAATATCAGTCCGTATCTCTTATACTCCTTGCGGTTTTGTTTGGTGATAAGTGGGCCGAAGCAATCCATTCCGCTATAAAGAAATGGTGGTGATGGGTTTACACGATCAGCTGGTAGATCAGCCATTCTTTGTTCTTCTGTAGGTCTACGTGTCTTTCTACAGATTACACATTTACTTATGTACTTCGCTATAACTTTGCTTCCTTTCACTATCCAGTAACCACCTTCTCTCAAACAGCTTTGAGTAAAGCTTCTTCCTTGATGCAAGGATTTGTTGTGGTAGTGACTGATAATCAATCTTGTGAAGGTAGAATTTTTGGGTAGAATTGCTGGATGCTTAACTCTATTAGGTAGCGATGCATTTTCCAGCCTCCCTCCCACCTTCAGTATACCATCCTGCAGAATAAGATTAAGCTTGTACAATGGGTGGTTGTTTGGAAGTCTCTTAGGTTCTTGACTAAGTCTCTTCAACTCTTCACTGTAGAATCTTTGATGAATGAGTCTTATAACCGTTTCTTCAGCTTTCACTCTTTCCTCTACATTCAACGATTCTTTCTTTCTGATTCCTTTTGCTAAGCGTTGAATTCGAGCTACAATGTTTATGACTGTATTCCACTTTGAACATCTGGCTAGTCGTTCAAGTATGTCATCTTGACACTTGGCAGCAGTGCTCAATGTTTGAACTACCTTTACTTCTGGATCACCCAGAGACAGTTCTGTATAACCTTCACTGGGTATGATTTCCCTTTCCCAAAGGAACTCTGGACCGGTGAACCAGTTTGAATTCTTCAATTCTGTTACATTTAGGCCTCTTGAAGCATGATCTGCCAGGTTTTGCTTTGTGTCAACATAGTGCCAATGTTCTGGATTCGTTGTTTTCCAAATTTTTTGAACTCTGTTAGCAACAAAAGTGTGGAATCTTCAAGCTTCATTGTTTATGTAACCTAGGACAACTTGTGAGTCTGTCCAAAAATGCTCTTCATCTATTTTCAATTCCAATTCTGCTTTCAGAAACTGACTTACTGATGCTGAAACGACAGCTGCCGTTAGTTCGAGTCTTGGTATTGTCTGAATATTGTTGGGTGCGACTCTGGCCTTTCCCATAACTAGGGCACAGTTTATCTTTTCTTCTCCTACTGCTCTGATGTAGGAGCACTGACCATAACCATGACTACTGGCATCCGAAAAGTGATGAAGTTCTATTTTCTTGTACTTTCCGAAATCAGGAGGTACAAAACATCTGGGTATCCAAATTTCTTTCAAATTTTGCAAGTCTCTTATCCAACTCTCCCACCTTGGCCTCAAGCCTGCAGGTATGGGTTCGTCCCATCCCAACTTCTGTCTGCATAATTCTTGCAGTATTTCTTTTGCTCTGAGGATTACTGGTGCCAAAAATCCCAACGGATCATATATTGAGGCTACTGCGGAAAGAATGGTACGTCTGGTTGGAACTTTCTCTTCCATGGATATTTCAAAGTAAAAATTGTCGTTTTCTACATTCCATCCCAATCCGAGTACATTCTGAACTGGAAGAGGATCATAGTTAAGATCCACATTCTTTATTGTTGATGCACGTTCGGAGTCACTGATGGATTCTAGTACCTCTCTGTCGTTTGAGATGAATTTGTGAAGACGCAAGTTTCCCTTTGCGCATAACTCTTGGCTCTCTCTCACCAATTGAATTGCCGATTCTGAGGATTCTAGGCTTATAAGACCATCATCTACATAAAAGTTTTTCTTCAAAAAATTTGCTGCTGATGGACAATCCTTTTCATTCTGATTGGCCAGATACTTCATACCATAATTGGCACAACCTGGGGATGATGCTGCTCCAAACAAGTGTACTTTCATCCTGTATTCCGCTGGCTCTGTATCTGTATCTCCGTCTTCCCACCATAGGAACCTCAGGAAGTCTCTATCTTCTTCCTTCACATGAAATTGGTGGAACATCTTTTCAATGTCGCACATGACTGCTATGGGATACTTTCTGAATCTACAGAGTACTCCAGGTACAGTGTTTGTAAGATCTGGTCCCTTTAGTAGATGATCGTTCAATGCAACATCATTGTACCTTGCTGAGCAATCAAAAACTACTCTGATCTTATCTGGTTTCTTTGGGTGATAGACACCTTGATGTGGGATGTACCACACTTCTCCATTTTTAGGCTGACCATCAACTTTCTCTGCGTGCCCTTCTTTGAGGATTTCTTTCATGAATTTCAAATAATCGTCTTTCAGTTTGGGATCTCTTCCCATCCTTTTCTTTAAGCTTTTCAATCTTGCCAGGGCAAGATCTCTGTTATTTGGCAGATGAGGTCGTTCTCTAAAAGGTAGGGGCATTTCAAGATAACCGTGTTGATTTTGCTGAATATTATCTTCTAGAACTTGTACAAACTTTATGTCCTCTTGGGATACACTCTTTTCATTACAACTTACGTCTGCAAAGTCGGATTCTAGGATTTTGAGTACTTTCGCTGGACTTACAGTTGGTAACACTTGGACAGATATTCTATGACACAATCCTGTCACCTGTCCTGAATCTGAAATCTGTCGTTTTCCTCCAACAACACCCCATCCTAGATCAGTCTGGACTGCGTAGGGTTCACCCTTTCCTCCTGCAATTATCTTTCGTGGCACCAACGCCTCGGGACAGTCATAGCCTATCAACAGTCCAACACCAAATTCCTTCAGCGGGGACATTTCATGAGATATGACAGATAGGTGTTCCCATTTGTTGGCTGTTTCACAGGTAGGTATGCGATCTCGATCTAGAGGTATGTCGTCTTTTGTATAAGCTGGAGGTAGATCTAATATGCTGTTTGAGTGGAGTCCTCTAACTCTCAGTCCTTTGACTCTTTGACTGTTCACCAATGTGTCTCTTCCTGTCATTGTGGTGAGTTTGAGTTTCACTGGTTCTGTGGCCACTTGTAATTTCTTGCAGATTTCTTGATCAATGAAGGTGACGTCACTCTGGGCATCCAGTAGCGCATAGGCGTATACCTTCTTGTTCTTCCTTTTAGGATTTGAAATACACACTGGTACAACCATTGACATGCCATTGATTTCTCTTTCTCTCACTCTGCAAGAGAATACTGTCGCTTTATTTTCTTCCTCATTCTCCTTGGGCATTAAGGATTTCTCTTTCTTTGGACGTTCTTCATGTAGTGGTGTAGGATGACGTCCTTTACAAACGCTGCAAGTGGCCTTTTTCTTGCATTCTTTAGTAATATGGCCTTTTCTTAAACATCCAAAACACAGCTGATTATCAAACACAAACCTTTTCTTTTCATCTGGAGACCTTTCCTTCAATTGTTGGCACTTATGTATGGAGTGATTCTCTTCACAGAACATACACTTGAAGGTAGTCTGAAGACTTGTCGGTTCTGACTCTTTACTGATCCCAGTAATGACGTTGAACTTGCTCTCATGGGCATCTGGACCTTTAGTAGCTGTGTTGGTTGCAAAGCTAGTTGCTCTTGAGCGTCTTATCTCTCTTGTAGGCCTTTCTTCTAAGGGTTTTAAGACATAAGATGCTGTTACTGGATTACACGCTATTCGTGCTTCCTTATTGACAAATTCAGAGAACTCTTTGAAACTTGGGAAGTTTTTGCCTTGATCTAACTGTTCAGTCACATAGCGATTCCATCCAGAAGCCACTTGTTCTGGTAGCTTGGCTAGCATCCTGTGGTTTTCTAGATAGTCGTTCAATACTTCTAGTCCTTGAACATGTGGGATAGCATTGCTGCATGCTTGCAGGAAGTCGCCATACTCTTGGAGCTTGAAGTGTTCTTTAGGACCTATTTTAGGCCAGTTTATCAACTTCTCTCTGAAAGCTCTTTGTACTAAGAAGGGATGACCATATCTTGCACTTAATTTTTCCCAAGCTTGCTTGTAGGCTTCTTCATCTTTCCTATAGAAGCTACCTTCAAGAACCCTTTTTGCTTCTCTGCCAGTATACCGCTGGATGTAGAATAACTTGTCCACTGGATGGGAGCAATGATGTTCAATGATCATTTCAAAACTTGCCTTCCACTCTATAAACTTCAGCACGTCTCCGGAGAATACAGTAGGTTCCGGAACAGGAAGTCTAGTGAGAAATCTCTGAGGTCTCGCCGGGTCAACAGTTTTAACATCCTCGTGACCACTGCCATGACATATGGGAGTTGAATTATCTGGTTCTCTTTTTCCACTTTGTCCTGAATCAGGTAAGTCTCTCTTCTTTTCTCTCTGAGCAGGGATGGAAGGACTATGACTTAATTCTTCACTACATGCTGGAGATTTCCTTCCATTTTCCTGGGCGTAAGGAAGAATGTAGGAGTCAGTTTCTCCACTTAGTACTGATTTGGATCTATGACTACCCTGATTCATATCCTCTTTGTGCACTCTGAGTCTGGCTTCTATAATCTTAACTTCCTTCTGCCTTTCCAGACTTTTCATTTCGGCTTCCATTTTTGGCGCTGAGTCTCCATTTCAGCCATCCGTAGACGCTGAGCCTCAATGGCAGATTCCACCTCAACTTCTGCTCTTTTGGCAGCGAGTTGTTCAGCTAATTCCTTTCTTTTGGCTGATGTACTTGAGAACTCTGTTATGTGGCTGGCGCTTCTGCTAGTGATGGAAGTCAGACTTGAGATTGTGGTTCCTCCTAAGGACCTAGCATAGTCTTTCATGAAGAGCTCATTCATTCCCTTTCGTGTCTTGACTTCATCATACTTTGCTGCAGATGATAGTTCTCTCATAAGCTTCACTAAATCCCTAGTGACTGCGGTACATGTATCCATGTTCCTTACAATATCCTGGGAGGGTGTCAAGGACGACCGCAAGTTGACATATGCTGTCATAAGCTCTGACTCAGAATCTTCTACTGTCTCTATCATTTCACTCAAATTCTCCTTTATGCTTTCTTGTTTTAGCTTTCTGCGAATGTCTATGGTGTATACTTTCCACCTCTCATACATTCGGGCAAACTTTTTTTCTTTCAGTGCTGCCTCTTGCTCCAAATTTTGTAGCACCTTTTGGGTCGGTTTTCTGTCCCGTGATGAACGTCTTAATTCACCTGTTTGAGCTATATTTGTTTGGGGCGAGACTACCGTTACATTGCACCTTTCAGATTCAGACAGGTTCTCTTGCTCTTCACCTTCTACCATATCTATCATTGCATCTGCTAACAGTGGGGTGGCAATGCTAGGCTCAGCCATTTTTGAATGCTATAACAATTAATATGAATAATAAGGACCTGTCACTTTAAATGCAATACTAACAAATGCAAGAATAAATGACTTTCACTTTACATGTAATAGCACCAAAACACAGGCAATAAATGACTTTCACTTTAAATACTTCAGAGTCATATACTATAACTGTCTCTCTTTTATTAAAAGTCTGTATTCTCTTGAGCACAAAAATGTCTCTTGCAGAAACCTATGTGCATAAGTGAGTAATAAAGGAAAGCTCTGACCTTAATTGAAAAGCAGGATACCGTGATCTGAGGGCTGCAGAAACAAACGTCAGTCTTAAAGGAGACTTTCCTTGATGCGGTGACTTTGCGATGCTCTGCGGTGACTTTGCGATGCTCTGCGGTGACTTTGCGATGCTCTGCGGTAACTTGCGATGCTCTGCGTGAACTCTCTGCATGCAACACGTGGTCTCTTGATGGATAGCGGTGTGGGCACTCTAGCTCTGGACTCTGGCCCTCCCCCCATGCATCTCTTTCTCTCTCTAGGGGTGCAGGAGGTTTGGCGCTCTTTCTCTGACTGTCTTGCCTTTGCCGTTATGCCACTTTAAGAGTCGGCTGCAGTCTGACTAATGCGCACGTGCTATGGCCTGTACTGTTGTTTCCGCTGAGGTGTCTCCGCGTGGCGGTATATGATGGCGCTCTATTTCTCTAGTGTACTCTTTACTATGCAAGTTGAGGAGCGCTGTTGCTTGACCTCTGAGGGTAATAGTTCCACTGTGGCAGGCGCAGCACCCTTTGGTGCCTAGTGCGCTGTGGCATCAGAAAAATTATGCAATTGCTGTTTCTTTGTTTGATTAGATTGACTTTACTCTGTAATTCCTCCAATGCCGCTCTATGGATGCAGTAGGTTTAAAGAGCACACCGAATACTTTAGTTAACTTCTTTAATAACGTCAATCTTCTTCATATAACACTGATTACAATGGCTTGTTTCTTTCATCATACAGTAGCTTATTTCTTTCATATTACAGTGGTTTGATTCGATAGCTTATCTCGATAGGTTCAATAGATTCGATAAATTTGTAAATGATTACTCTACAGTGACTTGATTCGGTGGAACTACAAGTAAACACACACAACAGTTTTTACACACAGATCTACCTGCACTGTTAAACAATAGAGGAACACACAAGTGCATTAAATACCTATTTGGCCTTCTCTGCCTCCATGGAGCTTCTCTGATTGGAACTTTGTCTGTTTCCTCTTCTGTCTGGTGAGCATGTGTCTGTAGAATATTCTAGCAGGGAGTTTTACACAGGCATAAATGTGAAACTGGCTGGGATTGGTTAAGGCTCTGTACAGTGTGAGGCTGTCTGTGATTGGCTCACCTTATAATAACTCTTAAAGGCATATTTTCCTTTTCTGCTTCTGCTAACACAATGAATATATAAATGTCATATAACATTCAAAAACATAAATCACAGCAATGATTCTGCTTTTGGCTTTAACATATACACATATACACTGTACTGAGGTTATTGGCAGGTTTGGTATACACATATATGTGAACCATATTAGCAACCTAGGACTGATCTTAGCTGGCTAGCTACACACTGTCCTCCTGGCTCCTGCCACTTCTCCTATTCAGGTATACAGCGGGGATGTAAGAGCCCCCTGCCGCATGAGGCCAGGTTGCAATTGTGACCCCTACAACCCCTGTAGGTACATACCTGTGTCATTTGAGTCATATCTTCTCCATCCATAAACTATATACTGTATATAAATTATGTGCAACTTTAGTGCAGACATAATCAGGAGGAATGCAGTTCCGGTGCCTCCATCACTGAATGTATCTATGCTAAGGGGTGCTGGGGTGTGCTGGAAAGTCAATTGATACTTTGTGCTGGGGGATCTATTGCTGCTGGAGGGGATATATTTTTGTGGTGGGGGTCTATTGTTGCTGGTGGGAGAACTGTTGTTGCATGGGATGGATCTATTGCTGGGGGGGTCAATCCTTGCTGGGAGGGATTTACTGTTGAGGGAGGGGTCTATTGTTGCTTTGGATGAATCTTATGTTGCTGGGGGGTTGATCCTTGCTGGGAGGGATTTACTGTGGAGAGAGGGGTCTATTGTTGCTTTGGATGGGTCTTATGTTGCTGGGGGGTTGATCCTTGCTGGGAGGGACTTACTGTTGAGGGAGGGTCTGTTGTTGCTGTCTGCTGAAGGCTCTATTGCTGCTGACTGTAGGGGGTCTATTGTTGCTTGGATTAATCTATTGTCACTTGGAGGTCCATTGTTGCTGGGGGGGGTCTGTTGTTGCTATCTACAGGGAATCTATCTTACTGCTTTTCTTGATTTTTTTGCATACAAATTTATATAGCACCTCAAAATGATTCTTGGTTCTGTATTCTCTTAAAGGGGCAACACTGGGAGGTGGGTAGGGGGTGGAACCAAGGAACAGTGCTCGGAGGTGAGTAGGGGGTGGAGACATGGAGGGGTTTGGAAGGGGGGAGTTCCATGCTTTGCGAAAAAAGCTCTGGTTGTAATAATACTCACATAATCACTCTTTTCACATTACACCACATCACCTGCCAGTGACCTTACATGAATGCATGAATCATTTTCTGACAGATCACAATATACAGTACAGCAGCAATATATTTGTGTCAGAGAGGTCCACCTTTTATCATTCGAAAAAAGTCACCCCTGACCTCCAGTCAGGGACTCTGCCTAGGCCGTGATGATGTCATCAGTCTGCTGCAGGCAGGAGGAAGCATTTCCTCAATCTTCTCCCCCAGTGATCAGACTGTACATTGTAACTTTTTAGAAGGAGGAGGAGGCATTTCCTCAGTCTCCCCTCCCCCAGTGATCAGACTGTACATTTTAACTTTGGAGAAGGAGGCATTTCCTCAGTCTCAGATGATCAGACTGTACATTGTAACTTTGTAGAAGGAGGAGGCATTTCCTCAGTCTCTCCTCCCCCAGTGATCACACTGTACATTGTAACTTTGTAGAAAGTCACAAGGTGAGAGCCTGAAGCAGGGGCTGATGTGTGTCAGACATTTGTGAACACAGCCAAGAACTGCACAGGCACAGGATTTACATGACTGTGTTGGCCCTGAGTCGGCAGATGAAGACACTATCAGGGGGAGTCATGTGATCTCTGTGGGAGGTAATAAATACCTGGAAGGGGTACACAGATGGCATGCTGCACATTTATAATATATCTGGTGACAGGTCCGCTGTATTGCCCAGCAGTTACACAGAACATTTTAGTTCTGAAGTATCAATTATCAATGAATGAATTAATCAAATAATGTGAAGAGCATATGACCACAAATATATATGAAGTGCATATCAATCTACAGTGGGGGAAATAATGATTTGATTCCCTGCAGATTTTGTACGTTTGCCCACTTACAAAGAAATGAAGGGTCTATAATTTTTATCATAGGTGTATTTTAAATGATAGAGACAGAATATCAACCAAAAATCCAGAAAAAAACAAATTATGTAACATAAATATGTCCACATGAGCTGGTGCCGCTAGAACCTGGACATGGAAATGCACAAAAAAGAGATCCTCAACGCACTCAAATGTGTGAAGCATATGGCAATAGATATCCATACAATGCAGTTGTTGGTGTATGGTGCAAGTCAATTAACTTGCATGGGGAACCAGATGAGATGTGGTCTGTGGGAAAACCCATCAACTGTATAGGAGGCCCCAAAGCTGTTGTGAAGGACGCAAGAAAGCCATAATGTATATTGAACATGAAGCAGGTGCTGAAACATTATGCTCTACCTATCGAGTAAAGAGAAAAATATGTATGGTGTGTCATATCCAGAAGGTGTAACAGGTAGCATTGGCTTAGGAGGGCTACAAAGTGTACACCAGATGGTGCCTGGAACCGAAACACCTCGGCAAAATGTATCCAGGCCCCTCATCCTCCTGCTTTCGAGGTTGTGGCCAGGTGGGAACGTCCCTCCATACGTGGTTGACCTATCCCAAGGTTCTCATACATTCAGTCACCATGGTCAACATTCCCAAAGATGCTTCACCAGCACTGTTGAATGCCCAGTGGACTATATCCTAAGATACTCGCAAGCTTTGTTTCACTTCATATTCTTAGCTGTCAAAATCGCTATAGTGACAGCCTGGAAGAGTCTGGTGATCAACTTGGCCTCGATGAAGTGTAAGCTAGCCTGGATCATGCTCAATGAAAAGAATGTGAGTGTCTTCTGGGATAAACAAGCCTTATTCCATAATATCTGGAACCCCTGTCTGTTCTATCTACAGGTACAAGACACCTAGGGGAGGCTTCCGACTATGAAGGTGATGGATTCCTGAATGGCTGAATGGACACTCTCTTGTGTTTTCCTTTCTCTTTTCACCTTCCTCTCCCTCTTTTTTCATTCCTCCCCTCTCCCACGGCCCCACCACTGCTCTGACCTCCACTTCCACCCCACCCTACATTCCTCATACTGAAGCTCCCCCAACACTCCACACCTTTGACCTTACTACCATCAAGGAAGTCTCCAAGATCCTCTCTGATGCCCGCCTCACCACCTGCCCCCTCGACCCTATCCCCTCACAACTCCTACGACCTCCCTCCCCCTCCATCCTACGCTCCCTCACCCACATCTTTCATCTCTCCCTCTCCTCTGACACTTTCCCCTCCCCACTGAAGCATGCACACATCACCCCCATACTTAAAAAGCCCTCCCTGGACCCCAATGACCCGAACAACCTCAGACCCATCTCCCTGCTCCCACTTACATCTAAACTCCTCGAGCGCCTCGTCTACACCCGCCTATGCTCTCACCTCAACGACAACAACCTCCTCGATCCCCTACAGTCTGGCTTCCGTCCCCTACACTCCACCGAAACCTCCTTACTCAAACTCTCCATCGACCTGCTAACCGCCAAAGCTAATGGCCACTATTCAGTGCTCCTACTCCTTGACCTCTCTGCGGCCTTCGACACAGTTGACCACCCCCTCCTCCTCAAAATACTACACTCCCTCGGCCTCAGAGATTCTGCTCTCTCCTGGCTCTCATCCTACCTGTCACAACGCTCTTTCAGCGTTACCTATAATGCTACCACCTCCTCCTCACTCCCCCTCTCTGTTGCGGTTCCTCAAGGCTCTTTCCTTGGGCCCCTTCTCTTCTCCATCTACACCTCCTCCCTTGGCCAACTCATACACTCTCACGGCTTCAACTACCACCTGCCGACGACACACAAATCTATCTCTCAACCCCCCACCTCACCCCCTCGGTCTCTGCCCGAATCACACACCTACTGAGCGACATATCAGATTGGATGTCGCTCCACTTCCTTAAACTGAATCTCTCCAAAACCGAGTTTCTTGTCTTCCCCCCAGCCCGAACCCCACCCCACATTGACTTCTCCATCACATCCAACAACGCCAATATCAAACCCGCCCCGCAGGCCAGAGTACTTGGTGTCATTCTGGACTCCAACCTATCCTTCCAGCCCCAAGTCCAATCTTTAACAAACTCGTGCAGACTCCACCTCCGCAACATCGCCAAAATCCGCACGTTCCTAACCCCAGAAACCACTAAACAGCTCATCCACTCCCTCATCATATCACGACTCGACTACTGCAACTCCCTCCTCACTGGCCTGCCTCGCCGCTGGCTATCCCCGCTTCAGTCCATCCTGAATACGGCTGCCAGACTCATTCACCTTTCCAACCGCTCCGTTTCCGCCACCCCCCTCTGCCAATCCCTCCACTGGCTTCCGATTGCGCAACGGATCAAATTTAAAATCCTAACACTGACGTACAAAGCCGTCCACCATACTGCCCCGTACTACATCACCGACCTAATATGCAAGTACCGCCAAGCACGCACACTCCGCTCCTCACAAGACCTCCTTCTCTCTAGTTCCCTGGTCTCCTCCTCCCATGCCCGCCTCCAGGACTTCTCCAGGGTGTCACCCATCCTCTGAACTCCCTTCCCCAACCCATCAGATTATCACCTACTCTCCTCTCTTTTAGGCGCACCCTGAAAACCCATCTCTTCAGGGAAGCCTACCCCCTGCTAACTTGACCGACCTCCTCCACTCTTCCTACCACTCCATCCCCCACAGCTATCTCCTCCTGTACCACTATCCCATCCCTTCTAGATTGTAAGCTCGAAAGAGCAGGGCCCTCGATCCCCTCATGTTTTGCATTGTATTGGTATTGTTCTGTCACATGTTCTGTCCCCCTTTGTAATGTACAGCGCTGAGCGAACTATTGGCGCTTTATAAATACTGTATAATAATAATTCCTACTTTCCACATTTTTTTTCTTCCTGGTAATGCAAACTTGTCACTGTTGTCAGGACACCTACCCCAACTCATGTTTATCCATTTGGTCACCACAAGTGATACTTTTTTATATAGAGAGAGATACGGTCTAATGACCCTGCAGGACTGCTGACCAAGATGGGTACCCTTCATGCATAGGATTTTGGTGTCCTCTTTAGTGGAGATTAGAGTATAATTTTTTTTTATCTTACCCGCTCTTTCACCTATGTGGATCATATTTAAGGCCTTGTTGTCAACATCCCAGCGACTGATGTTGCTATCTGCAACCTTTACATTCAATGTTCTGTAATGCATATCTACATTCTATTTTGTATCGCTTGTTTCTTATTGTCAACCTAAAAAAAATTATTGAAACAACAGGTGTAACAAATCCACTCCTCACATCTGACTCACTGCTCGAGAAGTGAGGTACCATCTTTGTTGCCTGTGGCCCCCAAGTGAACAAAGGATGAGAGGATGGATGGATCAGCCGGGAGGAAAAAATGCCAATGGTGAATAGTGTGTATTCCAAACCAATAAGAGCTGTCAACCAGACTGGAAATTACATTACAGGAAACTGTCACAGGAAGGAACATCAAATCATCAGAATCCAGGAAGCTGGTTTGAAGGAGGCAAACAATATCGGTCTCTGTGGCAACATTTGGAGGCTCTGCCTCTTTGTCAAGCCAGGAGACCAAAAAAAACAGCATTGAAGGTTTGTATGCAGATATAAGGGGGGCACAGATGGAACCTTGCTGCGCTCCCTTAAAACCATTAACCCCTGAGTAACCTGTCAAAGTCATGTAAGATGCATTGTATAAAATTGTGATTGATTATTACAAACAGAGATCATTAAAGTAAAGCCAATGCACAGCCACAAGGCCACACCTACAAACACCTTTCTGCCTAATCTACTGTGTATATGTCAATATCCTCAGTAAGTCCATCCAGGGTGTAAGTGTTCAGTTTGTGTATCCAGTACATTTCTTGTTTACACAACTTTAGAAACTTTTCCTTATCTGTAAGGTGGCTGCACATGGCCTCTATAACAAAAACTTGAAATTCTTATTACGTTTAAGCGAGAAGTGCTGAGGCACACTATGCTTGGTGGAACCCTCTGCAATGAATCTCCTG
Organism: Staurois parvus; assembly: GCF_062004578.1. Taxonomy (NCBI): domain Eukaryota; kingdom Metazoa; phylum Chordata; class Amphibia; order Anura; family Ranidae; genus Staurois; species Staurois parvus. The sequence goes on along the minus strand of NW_028319531.1, from coordinate 25,978 downwards.
TGCTCTCTCACCCTTTTCCATAAAGTGTGTTTTGTGCAGGCAACATAAAGTAAATTCCTTGAATCACATACTGGCTTGAGCATGTAATACACTGACTGTAAGGGACCGCCCGGCGGTACCACTAGCACTCCACTGGTCAGGTGCCCCCAGAGCATGGAATCTAAGTCCCAGAGTACTTGTTCACCAGGGCCCCTGATGGTGGGGATGGACTTGGAGCACCCTGAGACCAGGTCGTGGCTACTGAGAACACCTGTCAGTGGTAGGGGTATTTGCCAGGGGCTCCCACGGGGAAGAGCCTGATATGAGGAGGTCAGGTGAACCCGTTGGGATGGATGGATAAGGAGATGCAAGGTCAGACAGGCCGGGTCGGTAACTGTGGGGACGGTGCGGTACAAAGCAGCGGGCAGAGAGTAGTCGGGTAACACGCCAGGTCAGCAACAAAAGGTCAGATCTAAAGTGGGGCATCCAGGAGAGAGGTCAGGCAAAGCAAGGGTCTGGGCAGGAGAATACAGCAAGGTGAGGTACAAATCGGGTCAGCAACTGACAGAACACAGGTTCGCAGATACAGGATACAGGTAAGACCAGAGAGCACTGAATGACAGCCCAGGGCCGTTTAAATATCGCGCCCTGCGCTGTCATTGGTGCCAAGCGCGTGCCTGAGGCCTCTACTGCGCATGTGCGAACTCGAATGCCGCGGTCGGCCAGGACCTAGTGCCCGCGTCCCTGCACAGGGCGGTGCACTGCGCCTGTGCTGGGACCAGCGCCGCGGGGATCCCTGACACTGACTTATTGTGTAAATATTGCCTACTGAGTCTTTGAAGATGTTTTTAACCTGCTCATGGTACCAAAACCCAAGGGGGGTATTTGTCCTATCCTGGTTCTAAAACCCTCAACAAATTCCTTCAAATTCCAAAATTTTGAGCGGAATGCACAAAGTCAATAACTGAATCTCTGACACAAGGGGATCACCAGGCATCCATGGCCACAGCACAGTCACGGTGGCGGGCGCAAGCGTGCACCCCCTACCCGGAACCACAGATCACATACTAGGTACATGATCCAGGAAGCCCGCTTTGCCACCGTACATCCATGAGATGCAGTCAGCAAGCAGTTATAGTATACATGGGTTGGCCATGGGAGATGTTTCAAACATATCACTACTCTAACAACTCTTGGACTGTAATTATGTATTCTTTTATCCTTGCTTTTGGCTCCTTTTACACAGGTGGACCGGTCAAGTCCGTCTGTCCATTTTTCAAGCAGACCGGATCGGACATCCATTTCCCTTTTATGGAGCAGTGAATGTAAACGGACTTGTGTCCATTTATACCAGTCTGCATCTGATCCACTAAAAACAAATAGATGGGGGATCCATTCCTGTCCATCTGGGTGGCTTGGATTAGATGACAGTCAGGTGTAAACGGACAGGCAGTCTGTTTACATCTGACTGCCCACAGAGGAAAGCTTGCTGTGTCTGCTCTGCATAAGTAGAGCAGCCATGGACCTGTCATCTGCCTGCTCAGCGGGGATTATAGGACAGATACCCCACTGAGTCGGTGTGCTAACAGAAGTTTATTTGACACTATATACTGTATACACCATATTGCCAAAAGTATTGGGACGCCTGCTTTTCCATGCACATGACCTTTAATGGCCTCCCAGTCTTAGTCCGTAGAGTTCAATATTGAGTTGGATCCGCCCTTTGCAGCTATAACAGATTCAACTCTTCTGGGAAGACCATCCACAAGCACATTTGTGAGGTCAGGCACTGATGTCGGGGGAGGAGGCCTGGCTCGCAGTCTCTACCCTAATTCATCCCAAAGGTGTTCTATGGGGTTGAGGTCAGTCAAGTTCCTCCATCCCAAACTGGCTCCTACATGTGTTTATGGACCTTGCTTTATGCACTGGTGGATATGTTGGAACAGGAAGGGGTCATCCCCAAACTCTTCCCACAAAGTTGGGAGCATGAAATTGTCCAAAATGTCACCTTAAGAGTTCCCTGCACTGGAACTAGGGGGCCAAGCCAAACCCCTGAAAACAACCCCACACCAAACCCCGCCTTCCACCAAACTTTACACCTGGCACAATGCAGTCAGGCAAGTACCGTTCTCCTGGCAACCGCCAAACCCAGACATGTCCATTGGGTTGCCAGACAGAGAACTGTGACTGGTCACTCCAGAGAACACACCTCCTCTGCTCTAGAGTCCAGTGGCGGTGTGCTTTACACCACGGCATCCGATGCTTTGCATTGCACTTGGTGATGGAAGGCTTGGATGCAGCTGCTCGGCCATGGAAACCCATTCCATGAAGCTCTCTACGCACTGTTGTTGGGCTCATCTGAAGGCCACACCAAGTTTGGACGTCTTTAGCTATTGACTCTGCAGACAGTTGGCGACTTCTGCGCACTGTGCGCTTCAGCATGCGCTGACCCCGCCCTGTCATGTGACGTGGCCTACCACTTGGTGGCTGAGTGGCTGTTGTTCCCAGTTGCTTCCACTTTGTTATAATCCCACTAACAGTTGAGCGTGGAATATTTAGTAGCCAGGAAATGTCACGGATGGACTTATTGCCCAGGTGGCCACCTATCACGGGACCACGCTTGGAGTCACTGAGCTCCTGAGAGCGACCCATTCTTTCACCAATGTTTGTAGAAGCCGTCTGCATGCCTAGGGGATGGATTGTATACACCTGTGTCCATGGAGGGGATTGGAACACCTGAATCACATGATTTGAGGGGCGGGCCCAATAGTTTTGACAATATAGTGTATGTATTTAGCAGTATATATGCGTGCTTTTGTTACTCCTTGAAAGGAAGCACCTTCAATAATGCAGGCCATAGATGGGTCGAAAATCGGCCGATTTTGCGGCCGAAAATAAAATCGGCCGATTTTCAGATCGTTAGTGGGCTATTTGGTCGGCCGTTTTTCGGTATTTTGGCCGTTTTTTTTTTCTGTAAAGTTGGGAAAAAATCGGCCGATTTTGCCGATTGGCCGATTTTCGCGGCAATTAGTGGGCAAATCTGCCGATTTTTTGCCGATAAAAAATCTGCGCATGAGCAGTGACCTGCAAGAGGAAGACAAAAAGAAGAAGAAGAGGAAGAGGATGAAGAAGAGGATGAAGAAGAAGAAGAAGAGGATGAAGAAGAAGAGGATGAGGAAGAGGAAGAAGAAGAAGAAGAAGAAGAGGATGAGGATGAAGAAGAAGAAGAGGACGTGGAAGAAGAAGAAGAGGATGAGGATGAAGAAGAAGAAAAAGAAGAAGAAGAAGAGGATGAGGATGAAGAAGAGGATGAAAAAGAAGAAAAAGAGGATGAGGATGAAGAAGAAGAAGAGGATGAGGATGAAGAAGAAGAGGATGAGGATGAAGAAGAAGAGGATGAGGGTGAGGAAGAAGAAGAAGAGGATGAGGATGAAGAAGAAGAGGATGAGGAAGAAGAAGAGGATGAGGATGTAGAAGAAGAAGAAGAGGATGAGGATGAAGAAGAAGAAGAAGAAGAAGAAGAAGAAGAAGAGGATGAGGATGAAGAAGAAGAAGAAGAAGAGGATGAGGATGAAGAAGAAGAAGAAGAGGATGAGGAAGAAGAAGAAGAAGTGGATGAGGATGAGGAAGAAGAGGATGAAGAAGAGGATGAGGAAGAAGAAGAAGAGGATGAGAATGTAGAAGAAGAAGAAGAGGATGAGGATGTAGAAGAAGAAGAAGAGGATGAAGAAGAAGAGGATGAGGATGAAGAAGAAGAAGAGGATGAGGATGAAGAAGAAGAAGAAGTAGGATGAAAATAAGAAGAATTCCAGTCCAGCAAAAAGTGTCTCTGCAGAGAGCTCCGCTATTTCTGACAGTTCTCTGACAGTTCTTTGACATTTACAGCGGTTGCAACAATGTATCTATTTGTTTCCGAATAAAAACATCTGTATCCTAAATGGAAACAAATAGATACAATGTTTCAACCGCTGTAAATGTCAAAGAACTGTCAGAGAACTGTCAGAAATAGTGGAGCTCTCTGCAGGGACACTTTTTACCGGCTGTAGAAGGGATGAAAATCGGCCGATTTTTTTTACCATTGATGGTAACGTCGGCCGCTTGAACGACCGAATTTTCGTTTTTTAAAAGAAAAATCTGCCGTTTTTCTCCCCATCTATGGCCTGCATCAGTCTCACTTCTTTTTTTTCTCTTGTGAAAACTACAAAAATAATAATCAGGAGGGTGCAATGCCTACTGCATTACCAATAATTTATTGTTCAAAAAACACAGATGCCAAATGGATACTCACAGAAGTAGAAAGTAAAATTGCATATAACACACAAGATGCCACAGCAAGAGGAATCACATGTATCCATGCAATTCAGCTGGACTGTCAAGCTGACGTGTAACCAACATGATGTTGGCTAGCATAGCTCTGAGGAAGAGTAAGCCTCCGAAACACGTCAACTTAACCTCTTGCCACTTGGCCAATGGCCGATTGACGGCCGGCAAAATCCCTCAGCGTCCCGGGTGAACGCCATATGGCGTCCTTCCAGGAATGCGCGGTTTGCGGGCCTGCAGAGCCGCGCAGTGGCGCGATCTGTCACCGGCTGTGTTCCTCGGACATGGCCGATGACAGATCTGAGTACCGGCCCTGTTGCCAGTACCATGTGACCTGCTGTGACCAATCACAGCAGGTCACATGACAGTTGTATACAATGGATGGCTTCATTCATGCCATCCATTGTATACTAGTGTCTAGATGTGAATGGTCACAGCAATCACATAAATCACAAGCTGGCCAAATCACAGCTAAGCACAAAAAAAAAAAAAATCCCTGAATGAATCGATGTCATTCTGGTAAAAGTAATTCTTTGCTATAAGCAAATTGTGTAACACAAAGAAAAAAAAAATACTGATCACTTCCCCAAAGTAGTACAATGTTACTATGGTAACGTTGTACTAGTTTGGTCATAGTGGAATATGAAAAAAAAATCTTAAAAAAAAGAAAAAAAAATTAAAAATAATAATGAAAAAAAAAAATTATATATTTTTTTTTCATACTGTCACCAGTCAGTGTCCCTGATCACCGCCATGCCAGTTATATGATGACGCTGTACTGCACTGGTGACAGTATGTAAAAAAAGAAAAAGTGAAAATAATTTTTTTAATTTTTTCACTTTCTGAAAAATTATGATAAAAAAATACAACTTCAAAAATCTCGCCATGCTTGTTCTGAAATACATTGGACTGTGTACTCTGCAAAAACTGGTCATTTGGGGGATATCTGTACTGTTCTGACATTTGGGGGATATCTGTACTGTTCTGACATTTGGGGGATATCTGTACTGTTCTGGCATTTGGGGGATATCTGTACCGTCCTGACATTTGGGGGATATCTGTACCGTCCTGACATTTGGGGGATATCTGTACTGTCCTGACATTTGGGGGATATCTGTACTATTCTGACATTCTTGGACCTCAAGAAATTAGATTGGCCGTCAGTACTTCAGGATTGATCAATTTTCAGATCTATACCATAGTTTGTGAACTCTATAACTTTCCTACAAACTAAATAATACATCCTAATTTGGGTTATTTTCACCAAAGACATGTAGCAGAATACATCTCGGCCTAAATTTATGAAGAACAATTATTTATTTTTAAACTTTTATAACAGAAACAAAGAAAAAAGTGTTTTTTTTTCAAAATTTTTGGTCTTTTTTGTTAATTTAGCAAAAAATTAAAACCCCAGCGGTGATTAAATACCACCAAAAGAAAGCTCTAGTTGTGTGAAGAAAATGATAACATTTTAGTTTGGGTACAATGTTGTATGACCGCGCAATTGTCATTCAAAGTGTGAGAGCGCTGAAACCTGAAAAATGGCCTGGGCAGGAAGGGGGGTAAAAGCACCCGGTATTGAAATGGTTAACAGTCCAGTTGGGGTTCATGGAAAAATGTGTTTCCACTTGCTGTGGCATCTTGTATTTTCTTTGGCGATTTTACTTTCCACTTCTATGAGTATCCATTTGGCATCTATGCTTTGTGAACAATAAATCGCTGATAATGCACTAGGCATTTGTGCCCTCCTGATTTTTCCTTTTTCGTTGTCCCCAGTTGAGGAGGGCAGCATCTACTACACATTCCTGGTGAAGTCCATGGTCCATTGTATATCATACATCATTTGTGGTCATCTTTGGTAGACCTCAGTGCTGAAATGTACAGAGTTTTTCATGTGTGTTGTACACATCTTTGTATCTCTTGGTTGACATTTGTGCTATAAGGGAAATGATGAGAAAATTATCCATCAAGATGCCCTTTAATACATTCATAAGGCATATAGAGTAAGATGAACTAGAAATGTATTTTACTTCTTCTCATTGTTTTATAGATGTTCTTACTATATCTGAGATCTCAGGGGATCGTCGTATTACTCATATGAAGAAAACAACTCTAACTTGCCGGATAACACATTTCAGACAAAAAGAAATCCAGATAAATGTATTTCTGAAAAGACGTAATGCCATAAAAAAACAGCTTATTGCCTCCTGGGAACCTACAGAACGGACAGCATCCAATAATTCTGTTGTTCTGCCTCTTCTGGAAGGAAATGCTGAACACCAAACATTGTTACTTGTTAAGATGACAAAATCCTGTATAGGAATGTATGAGTATCTCTGCTCCATTACTATCACCCCGAATGCAGATATAGATGACGGCGCCGTGCTTGGTGTAGAGGTGGAACACGCTTCCCTAAAACAGACCATCTCTGCATGCAGGACTCTGAATGTGTACAATACAGTAGCAGGTAAGTAGTGGGTATGTTGTAGGTACTGAAAAAGGGTTTTATACTTAAAGTGTTCCTAAACCCAGGACCCGGCATTCACTATATCCGCTCTCCCCGGACCCCGCATTCAATATATCTGCTCTCCCCGGACCCTGCATTCAATATATCCGCTCTCCCCGGACCCTGCATTCAATATATCCGCTCTCCCCGGACCCTGCATTCAATATATCCGCTCTCCCCGGACCCCGCATTCACTATATCTGGTCTCCCCGGACACTGCATTCAATATATCCGCTCTCCACGGACCCCGCATTCAATATATATCAGCTCTCCCCGAACCCCGCATTCACTATATCCGTTCTCCCCGGACCCCGCATTCACTATATCCGTTCTCCCCGGACCCCGCATTCACTATATCGGCTCTCCCCGGACCCCGCATTCACTATATCGGCTCTCCCCGGACCCTGCATTCACTATATCGGCTCTCCCCGGACCCTGCATTCACTATATCCGCTCTCCCCGGACCCTGCATTCACTATATCCGCTCTCCCCGGACCCCGCATTCACTATATCCGCTCTCCCCGGACCCTGCATTCCCTATATCCGCTCTCCCCGGACCCTGCATTGACTTTATCCATTCTCCTCGGACCCTGCATTCAATATATCCGCTCTCCCCGGACCCTGCATTCAATATATCTGCTCTCCCCGGACCCTGCATTCAATATATCTGCTCTCCCCGGACCCTGCATTCAATTTATCTGCTCTCCGCGGGCCCTACATTCAATATATCCGCTCTCCCCGGACCCCGCATTCACTATATCCGTTCTCCCCGGACCCCGCATTCACTATATCCATTCTCCGCGGACCCTGCATTCACTATATCTGCTCTCCCCGGACCCGGCATTGACTATATCCATTCTCTTCGGACCCTGCATTCACTATATCTGCTCCCCATGGACCCTGCATTCACTATATCCACTCTCCCCGAACCCTGCATTCACTATATCCACTCTCCCCAGGCCCTATATTCACTGTATCTGCTCTCCCCGGACCCCTCATTCCCTATGTACGCTATCCCTGGACCCTGCATTCACTATATCTGCTCTCCCCGGACTCTGCATTCACTATATCCGCTCTCCCGGACCCCGCATTCACTATATCCGCTCTCCCCGGACCCCGCATTCACTATATCCGCTCTCCCCAGACTCTGAATTCACTATATCCGCCTCTCAGGGCCCTGCATTCACCATATACGCTCTCCCCAGTCCCTTCATTTACTATATCCGCTCTCCCCAGACCTGGCATTCACTATATCCGCTCTCCCCAGACCCTGCATTCACTATATCTGCTCTCCCCGGACCCTGCATTCACTATATCCGCTCTCCCCGGACCCTGCATTCACTATATCCGCTCTCCTTGGACCCTGAATTCACTATATCCGCTCTCCCCGGACCCTGCATTCACTATATCCGCTTTCCATGGACCCTGCATTCACTATATCCGCTTTCCATGGACCCTGCATTCACTATATCCGCTCTCCCCGGACCCTGCATTCACTATATCCACTCTCCCCGGACCCTGCATTCACTATATCCACTCTCCCCGGACCCTGCATTCACTATATCCACTCTCCCCGGACCCTGCATTCACTATATCCACTCTCCCCGGACCCTGCATTCACTATATCCACTCTCCCCGGACCCCGCATTCACTATATCCGCTCTCCCCGGACCCCGCGTTCACTAGATCCGCTCTCCCCGGACCCCACGTTCACTATATCCGCTCTCCCCGGACCCCGCATTCACTATATCCGCTCTCCCCGGACCCCGCATTCACTATATCCGCTCTCCCCGGACCCCGCATTCACTATATCCGCTCTCCCCGGACCCCGCATTCACTATATCCGCTCTCCCCGGACCCCGCATTCACTATATCCGCTCTCCCCGGACCCAGCATTCACTATATCCGCTCTCCCCGAACCCCGCATTCACTATATCCGCTCTCCATGGACTCTGAATTCACTATATCCGCCTCTCAGGGCCCTGCATTCACCATATCCGCTCTCCCCGGACCCCGCATTCACTATATCCGCTCTCCCCGGACCCCGCATTCACTATATCCGTTCTCCCCGGACCCTGCATTCACTATATCCGCTCTCTCCCACAGTACACAGAACATGGAAATGCAATTATTTTAGTAAATATAAACTGCTAAATCCCTTTTCTCATCAGCAGTATATAGCAGTTTTGTGACTTCTATAAGTTTCCAGCAGAGCACTGGTTAAAGCTTGTTGGAGGAGTTTTCATTTTGCTCTAGGAGGATGCAGAACCCCTGACCTCTGTCTGGCCCTGTGCTGATCACAAGCTCTCTCCCAAGAAAAATAAACCTCTCTAGCTACACACCCCAAACACAGCATGTGCAGAGTGACTCCACACAAAATGTCTTATTAGGATATAAGAGGGGGACACAAGAAGGGGAGGATCAGAGAGGACAGGATCAAAGAGAGTTTTTACACAATTAACCCCTTAGGTTCCACAGTGAGTATAACAAGCTTTCTGTAGTGCCTTTACAGACTGATTGTACTGTTGTAGGTTTACTAACAGTGATAAAGCGATACTAATGGTGTTATATGATAAAAGATTTTATACTTACCTGCTTTATGTAGTGGTTTTAGTCACATAGTTAGTCTGGCTGAAATAAAAACAAAAGTCCATCCAATTCAACCAAAATATGTTATAATCCTACACCCACAGTTGATCCAGATGAAGGCAAAAAACCAGCAAAGCACGATCCAATTTGCTCCTGCAGGGGAAACATATCCTTCCTGATCCCCCGAGAGGCAATCGGATATTCCCTGGATCAACTTTCCCTATAAATGTTATATCCAGTTATATTCTGTGTATCCAAGAAAGGATCCAGGACTTTCCTACAGCAATCCACTGAGCTGGCCACAACCAACTCTTGAGGGAGTCTATTCCACATTCTCACAGCTCTTACTGTGAAGAAACCTTTCCGTGTTTGGAGATTAAATCTCTTTTACTCCAGAAGTAAAGAGCGCCCCCTTGTCCTCTGTGATGACCTCAGGGGGAATAACTACACCGAGTTCAGTATATGAACCACTGATGTATTATACATGTAGATCATATCCCCCTTATGTATTATATATGGAGATCATATCCCCCCTTATGTATTATACATGGAGATCATATCCCCCCTTATGTATTATACATGGAGATCATATCCCCCCTTATGTATTATACATGGAGATCATATCCCCCTTATGTATTATACATGGAGATCATATCCCCCCTTGTGTATTATACATGGAGATCATATCCCCCCGTATGTATTATACATGGAGATCATATCCCCCCTTATGTATTATACATGGATATCATATCCCCGTTATGTATTATACATGGAGATCATATCCCCCCCTTATGTATTATATATGGAGATCATATCCCCCCTTATGTATTATACATGGAGATCATATTCCCCCTTATGTATTATACATGGAGATCATATCCCCCATATGTATTATACATGGAGATCATATCCCCCCTTATGTATTATACATGGAGATCATATCCCCCCTTATGTATTATACATGGATATCATATCCCCGTTATGTATTATACATGGAGATCTTATCCCCCCCTTATGTATTATATATGGAGATCATATCCCCCCTTATGTATTATACATGGAGATCATATCCCCCCTTATGTATTATACATGGAGATCATATCCCCCTTATGTATTATACATGGAGATCACATCCCCCCTTATGTATTATACATGGAGATCATATCCCCCCTTATGTATTTATACATGGAGATCATATCCCCCTTATGTATTATACATGGAGATCATATCCCCCCTTATGTATTATACATGGAGATCATATCCCCCCTTATGTATTATACATTTAGATCATATCCCCCCTTATGTATTATACATGGTGATCATATCCCCCCTTATGTATTATACATGGAGATCATATCCCCCCTTATGTATTATACATGGATATCATATCCCCCCTTATGTATTATACATGGAGATCATATCCCCCCTTATGTATTATACATGGTGATCATATCCCCCCTTATGTATTATACATGGAGATCACATCCCCCCTTATGTATTATACATGGAGATCATATCCCCCCCTTATGTATTAGACATGGAGATCATATCCCCCCTTATGTATTATACATGGTGATCATATCCCCCCTTATGTATTATACATGGAGATCATATCCCCCCTTATGTATTATACATGGAGATCATATCCCCCCCTTATGTATTATACATGGAGATCATATCCCCCTTATGTATTATACATGGAGATCATATCCCTCCTTATGTATTATACATGGAGATCATACCCCCCCTTATGTATTATGCATGGATATCATATCCCCCCCTTATGTATTATACATGGAGATCATATCCCCCCTTATGTATTATACATGGAGATCATATCCCCCTTATGTATTATACATGGAGATCATATCCCCCTTATGTATTATACATGGAGATCATATCCCTCCTTATGTATTATACATGGAGATCATACCCCCCCTTATGTATTATACATGGAGATCATATCCCCCCCTTATGTATTATACATGGAGATCATATCCCCCCATTATGTATTATACATGGAGATCATATCCCCCTTATGTATTATACATGGACATCATATCCCCCCTTATGTATTATACATGGACATCATATCCCCCCTTATGTATTATACATGGATATCATATCCCCCCTTATGTATTATACATGGAGATCATATCCCCCCTTATGTATTATACATGGAGATCATGTCCCCCCTTATGTATTATACATGGAGATCATATCCCCCTTATGTATTATACATGGAGATCATTTCCCTCCCCCCCTTATGTATTATACATGGTGATCATATCCCCTTTATGCATTATACATGGAGATCATATCCCCCTTATGTATTATACATGGAGATCATACCCCCCCTTATGTATTATACATGGAGATCATATCCCCCCCCCCTTATGTATTATACATGGTGATCATATCCCCCTTATGTATTATACATGGAGATCATATCCCCCCTTATGTATTATACATGGAGATCATATCCCCCCCTTATGAATTATACATGGAGATCATATCCCCCCTTATGTATTATACATGGAGATCATATCCCCCTTATGTATTTATACAAAAAGATCATAGCCCCCTATGTATTATACATGGAGTTCATAGCCCCTCTTATGTATTATAAATAGAGAGCATACCCCCCCCCCCTTATGTATTTATACATGGAGATCATATCCTCCCTTATGTATTTATACATGGAGATCATATCCCCCCTTATGTATTATAAATGGAGATAATATCCCCCCTTATGTATTATACATGCAGATCATACCCCCTCCCCCTTATGTATTATACATGCAGAACATATCCCCCTTATGTATTATACATGGAGATCATATCCCCCCTTATGTATTATACATGGAGATCATATCCCCCTTATGTATTATACATTGAGATCATATCCCCCCTTATGTATTATACATGGAGATCATATCCCCTCTTATGTATTATACATGGAGATCATATCCCCCTTATGTAATATACATGGAGATCATATCCCCCCTTATGTATTATACATGGAGATCATATCCCCCCCTTATGTATTATACATGGAGATCATATCCCCCCTTATGTATTATACATGGAAATCATATCCCCTTTATGTATTATACATGGAGATCATATCCCCCCTTATGTATTATAAATGGAGATAATATCCCCCCTTATGTATTATACATGCAGATCATATCCCCCCTTATGTATTATACATGCAGATCATATCCCCCTTATGTATTATACATGGAGATCATATCCCCCCTTATGTATTATACATGGAGATCATATCCCCCTTATGTATTATACATGGAGATCATATCCCCCCCTTATGTATTATACATGGAGATCATATTCCCTCTTATGTATTATACATGGAGATCATATCCCCCTTATGTATTATACATGGAGATCATATCCCCCCCTTATGTATTATACATGGAGATCATATCCCCCCTTATGTATTATACATGGAGATCATAGCCCCCTTATGTATTATACATGGAGATCATATACCCCTTATGTATTATACATGGAGATCATATCCCCCCTTATGTATTATACATGGAGATCATATCCCCCCTTATGTATTATACATGGAGATCATGTCCCCCCTTTAAGTATTATATATGGAGATTATATCCCCCTTATGTATTATACATGGTGATCATATCCCCCCTTATGTATTATACATGGCGATCATATCCCCCTTATGTATTATACATGGAGATCATATCCCCTCCTATGTATTATACATGGAGATCATATCCCCCCTTATGTATTATACATGGAGATCATATCCCCCCTTATGTATTTTACATGGAGATCATATCCCCCCTTATGTATTATACATGGAGATCATATCCCCACTTATGTATTATACATGGAGTACATATCCCCCCTTATGTATTATACATGGAGATCATATCCCCCCTTATGTATTATACATGGAGATCATATCCCCCCTTATGTATTATACATGGTGATCATATCCCCCTTATGTATTATACATGGACATCATATCCCCCCTTATGTATTATACATGGACATCATATCCCCGCTTATGTATTATACATGGAGTACATATCCCCCTTATGTATTATACATGGACATCATATCCCCCCCTTATGTATTATACATGGAGATCATATCCCCCTTATGTATTATACATGGAGATCACATCCCCCCTTATGTATTATACATGGTGATCATATCGCCCCTTATGTATTATACATGGAGATCATATCCCCCCTTATGTATTATACATGGAGATCATATCCCCCCCTTATGTATTTTACATGGAGATCATATCCCCCTTATGTATTATACATGGAGATCATATCCCCCCTTATGTATTATACATGGAGATCATATCCCCCCTATGTATTATACATGGAGATCATATCCCCCCTTATGTCTTATACATGGAGATCATATCCTCCCTTATGTATTATACATGCAGATCATATCCTCCCCTTATGTATTATACATGGAGATCATATCCCCCCTTATGTATTATACATGGAGATCATATCCCCCCTTATGTATTATACATGGAGGTCATATCCCCCCTTATGTATTATACATGGAGATCATATCCCCCCTTTTGTATTATACATGGTGATCATATCCCCCTTATATAATATACATGGAGATCATATCCCCCCTTATGTATTATACATGGAGATCATATCCCCCTTATGTATTATACATGTAGATCATATCCCCCCTTATGTATTATACATGTAGATCATATCCCCCCCTTATGTATTATACATGGAGATCACATCTCCCATTATGTATTATACATGGAGATCACTTCCCCCCTTATGTATTATACATGGAGATCATATCCCCCTTATGTATTTATACAAAAAGATCATAGCCCCCCTATGTATTATACATGGAGTTCATAGCCCCCTCTTATGTATTATAAATAGAGAGCATACCCCCCCCCCCCCTTATGTATTTATACATGGAGATCATATCCTCCCTTATGTATTTATACATGGAGATCATATCCCCCCTTATGTATTATAAATGGAGATAATATCCCCCCTTATGTATTATACATGCAGATCATACCTCCCCCCTTATGTATTATACATGCAGATCATATCCCCCTTATGTATTATACATGGAGATCATATCCCCCCTTATGTATTATACATGGAGATCATATCCCCCTTATGTATTATACATGGAGATCATATCCCCCCTTATGTATTATACATGGAGATCATATCCCCTCTTATGTATTATACATGGAGATCATATCCCCCCCTTATGTATTATACATGGAGATCATATCCCCCCTTATGTATTATACATGGAAATCATATCCCCTTTATGTATTATACATGGAGATCATATCCCCCCTTATGTATTATAAATGGAGATAATATCCCCCCTTATGTATTATACATGCAGATCATATCCCCCCTTATGTATTATACATGCAGATCATATCCCCCTTATGTATTATACATGGAGATCATATCCCCCCTTATGTATTATACATGGAGATCATATCCCCCTTATGTATTATACATGGAGATCATATCCCCCCTTATGTATTATACATGGAGATCATATTCCCTCTTATGTATTATACATGGAGATCATATCCCCCTTATGTATTATACATGGAGATCATATCCCCCCCTTATGTATTATACATGGAGATCATATCCCCCATTATGTATTATACATGGAGATCATAGCCCCCTTATGTATTATACATGGAGATCATATCCCCCTTATGTATTATACATGCAGATCATATCCCCCCTTATGTATTATACATGGAGATCATATCCCCCCTTATGTATTATACATGGAGAGCATTTCCCCCCTTTAAGTATTATATATGGAGATTATATCCCCCCTTATGTATTATACATGGAGATTATATCCCCCTTATGTATTATACATGGTGATCATATCCCCCCTTATGTATTATACATGGCGATCATATCCCCCTTATGTATTATACATGGAGATCATATCCCCTCCTATGTATTATACATGGAGATCATATCCCCCCTTATGTATTATACATGGAGATCATATCCCCCCTTGTGTATTTTACATGGAGATCATATCCCCCCTTATGTATTATACATGGAGATCATATCCCCACTTATGTATTATACATGGAGTACATATCCCCCTTATGTATTATACATGGACATCATATCCCCCCTTATGTATTATACATGGACATCATATCCCCGCTTATGTATTATACATGGAGTACATATCCCCCTTATGTATTATACATGGACATCATATCCCCCCCTTATGTATTATACATGGAGATCATATCCCCCTTATGTATTATACATGGAGATCACATCCCCCCTTATGTATTATACATGGTGATCATATCCCCCCTTATGTATTATACATGGAGATCATATCCCCCCTTATGTATTATACATGGAGATCATATCCCCCCCTTATGTATTTTACATGGAGATCATATCCCCCTTATGTATTATACATGGAGATCATATCCCCCCTTATGTATTATACATGGAGATCATATCCCCCCTATGTATTATACATGGAGATCATATCCCCCCTTATGTCTTATACATGGAGATCATATCCTTCCTTATGTATTATACATGGAGATCATATCCCCCCCTTTTGTATTATACATGGAGATCATATCCCCCTTATATATTATACATGGAGATCACATCACCCCTTATGTATTATACATGGAGATCATATCCTTCCTTATGTATTATACATGCAGATCATATCCCCCCCTTATGTATTATACATGGAGATCATATCCCCCCCTTTTGTATTATACATGGAGATCATATCCCCCTTATGTATTATACATGGAGATCATATCCCCCCTTATGTATTATACATGAAGATCATATCCTTCCTTATGTATTATACATGGATATCATATCCCCCTTATGTATTATACATGGAGATCACATCACCCCTTATGTATTATACATGGAGATCATATCCTTCCTTATGTATTATAGATGGAGATCATATCCCCCCTTATGTATTATACATGGTTATCATATCCCCCTTATGTATTATACATGGTGATCATATCCCCCCTTATGTATTATACATGGAGATCATATCCCCCTTATGTATTATACATGGAGGTCATATCCCCCCTTATGTATTATATATGGAGATCATATCCCCCCCTTATGTATTATACATGGAGATCACATCTCCCATTATGTATTATACATGGAGATCACTTCCCCCCTTATGTATTATACATGGAGATCATATCCTCCCTTATGTATTATACATGGATATCATATCCCCCCTTATGTATTATACATGTAGATCATATCCCCCCTTATGTATTATACATGGAGATCATTTCCCCCTTATGTATTATACATGAAAATCATATCCCCCTTATGTATTATACATGAAGATCAAATCCCCCTTATGTATTATACATGGAGATCATATCCCTCCTTATGTATTATACATGGAGATCATATCCTCCCTTATGTATTATACATGCAGATCATATCTCCCCTTATGTATTATATATGGAGATCATATCCCCCTTATGTATTATACATGGTGATCAAATCCCCCTTATGTATTATACATGGAGATCATATCCCCCTTATGTATTATACATGGAGATCATATCCCCCCTTATGTATTATACATGGAGATCATATCCCCCCTTATGTATTATACATGGAGATCATATCCCCCCTTATGTATTATACATGGAGATCATATCCCCCCTTATGTATTATACATGGAGATCCTATCCCCCTTATGTATTATACATGGAGATCATATCCCCCTTATGTATTATACATGGAGATCATATCCCCCCTTATGTATTATACATGGATAGCATATCCCCCCTTATGTATTCTACTTGGAGATCCTATCCCCCCTTATGTATTATACATGGAGATCCTATCCCCCCTATGTATTATACATGGAGATCCTATCCCCCCTTATGTATTATACATGGAGATCATATCCCCCTTATGTATTATACATGGAGATCATATCCCCCCTTATGTATTATACATGGAGAGCATATCCCACCTTATGTATTATACATGGTGATCCTATCCCCCCTTATGTATTATACATGGAGTACATATCCCCCTTATGTATTTTACATGGACATCATATCCCCCCCTTATGTATTATACATGGAGATCATATCCCCACTTATTTATTATACATGGAGTACATATCCCCCTTATGTATTATACATGGATATCATATCCCCCCTTATGTATTTTACATGGAGATCATATCCCCCTTATGTATTATACATGGAGATCATATCCCTCCCTTTGTATTATACATGGAGATCATATCCCCCCTTATGTATTATACATGGAGATCATTTCCCCCCTTATGTATTATACATGGAGATCATATCCCCCCTTATGTCTTATACATGGAGATCATATCCTCCCTTATGTATTATACATGCAGATCATATCCCCCCCTTATGTATTATACATGGAGATCATATCCCCCCTTTTGTATTATACATGGTGATCATATCCCCCTTATATATTATACATGGAGATCATATCACCCCTTATGTATTATACATGGAGATCATATCCTTCCTTATGTATTATACATGGAGATCATATCCCCCCCTTTTGTATTATACATGGAGATCATATCCCCCTTATATATTATACATGGAGATCACATCACCCCTTATGTATTATACATGGAGATCATATCCTTCCTTATGTATTATACATGGAGATCATATCCCCCTATGTATTATACATGGAGATCATATCCCCCCCTTATGTATTATACATGGAGATCATATCCCCCCCTTATGTATTATACATGGAGATCATATCCCCCCTTATGTATTATACATGGAAATCATATGCCCTTTATGTATTATACATGGAGATCATATCCCCCCTTATGTATTATACATGGAGATCATATCCCCCCTTATGTATTATACATGGAGATCATAGCCCCCCCCTATGTATTATACATGGAGATCATATCCCCCCTTTTGTATTATACATGGAGAGCATACCCCCCCCTTATGTATTTATACATGGAGATCATACCCCCCTTATGTATTATACATGGTGATCATATCCCCCTTATGTATTATACATAGTGATCACATCCCCCCTTATGTATTATACATGTTGATCACATCCCCCCTTATGTATTATACATGGAGATCATATCCCCCCTTATGTATAATACATGGAGATCATATCCCCCCTTATGTATTATACATGGAAATCATATCCCCTTTATGTATTATACATGAAGATCATATCCCCCCTTATGTATTATACATGGAGATCATATCCCCCTTATGTATTATACATAGAGATCATAGCCCCCCCCCCTATGTATTATACATGGAGATCATAGCCCCCCCCCCCCATGTATTATACATGGAGATCATATCCCCCCTTATGTATTATACATGGAGAGCATACCCCCCCTTATGTATTTATACATGGAGATCATACCCCCCTTATGTATTATACATGGTGATCATATCCCCCTTATGTATTATACATAGTGATCACATCCCCCCTTATGTATTATACATGGAGATCACATCCCCCCTTATGTATTATACATGGAGATCATATCCCCCCTTATGTATTATGCATGGAGATCATACCCCCCCTTATGTATTATACATGGAGATCATATCCCCCCTTATGTATTATACATGGAGATCATATCCCCCTTATGTATTATACATGGAGATCATATCCCCCTTATGTATTATACATGGAGATCATATCCCCCCCTTATGTATTATACATGGAGATCATATCCCCCCTTATGTATTATACATGGTGATCATATCCCCTCTTATGTATTATACATGGAGATCATATCCCCCCTTATGTATTATACATGGAAATCATATCCCCCCTTATGTATTATACATGGAGATCATATATCCCCCCTTATGTATTATACATGGAGATCACATCCCCCCTTATGTATTATACATGGAGATCACACCCCTCCTTATGTATTATACATGGAGATCACATCCCCCCTTATGTATTATACATGGAGATCATATCCCCCTTATGTATTATACATGGAGATCATATCCCCCCTTATGTATTATACATGGAGATCACACCCCTCCTTATGTATTATACATGGAGATCACATCCCCCCTTATGTATTATACATGGAGATCATATCCCCCCTTATGTATTATACATGGAGATCATATCCCCCTTATCTATTATACATGGAGATCATATCCCCCCTTATGTATTATACATGGAGATCATGTCCCCCCTTTAAGTATTATACATGGAGATCATATCCCCCCCTTATGTATTATACATGGAGATCATATCCCCCCTTATGTATTATACATGGAAATCATATGCCCTTTATGTATTATACATGGAGATCATATCCCCCCTTATGTATTATACATGGAGATCATATCCCCCCTTATGTATTATACATGGAGATCATAGCCCCCCCCTATGTATTATACATGGAGATCATATCCCCCCTTTTGTATTATACATGGAGAGCATACCCCCCCTTATGTATTTATACATGGAGATCATACCCCCCTTATGTATTATACATGGTGATCATATCCCCCTTATGTATTATACATAGTGATCACATCCCCCCTTATGTATTATACATGGAGATCACATCCCCCCTTATGTATTATACATGGAGATCATATCCCCCCTTATGTATAATACATGGAGATCATATCCCCCCTTATGTATTATACATGGAGATCATATCCCCCTTTTGTATTATACATGGAGATCATATCCCCCCTTATGTATAATACATGGAGATCATATCCCCCCTTATGTATTATACATGGAGATCATATCCCCCTTTTGTATTATACATGGTGATCATATCCCCCTTATATATTATACATGGAGATCATATCCCCCCTTATGTATTATACATGGAGATCATATCCCCCTTATGTATTATACATGTAGATCATATCCCCCCTTATGTATTATACATGTACATCATATCCCCCCTTATGTATTATACATGGAGATCACATCTCCCATTATGTATTATACATGGAGATCACTTCCCCCCTTATGTATTATACATGGAGATCATATCCCCCCTTATGTATTATACATAGAGATCATATCCCCCCTTATGTATTATACATGGAGATCATATCCCCCCTTATGTATTATACATGTAGATCATATCCCCCCTTATGTTTTATACATGGTGATCATTTCCCCCTTATGTATTATACATGAAAATCATATCCCCCTTCTGTATTATACATGAAGATCATATCCCCCCTTATGTATTATACATGGAGATCATATCCCTCCTTATGTATTATACATGGAGATCATATCCCCCCTTATGTATTATACATGGAGATCATATCCCCCCTTATGTATTATACATGGTGATCATATCCCCCCTTATGTATTATACATGGTGATCATATCCACCCTTATGTATTATACATGGAGATCATATCCCCCCTTATGTATTATACATGGAGATCATGTCCCCCCTTATGTATTATACATGGAGATCATATCCCCCCTTATGTATTATAATTGGAGATCATATCCCCCCTTATGTATTATACATGGAGATCATGTCCCCCCTTATGTATTATACATGGAGATCATATCCCCCCTTATGTATTATAATTGGAGATCATATCCCCCCTTATGTATTATACATGGAGATCATATCCCCCTTATGTATTATACATGGAGATCATATCCCCCTTATGTATTATACATGGAGATCATATCCCCCCTTATGTCTTATACATGGAGATCATATCCTCCCTTATGTATTATACATGCAGATCATATCCCCCCCTTATGTATTATACATGGAGATCATATCCCCCCCCTTTGTATTATACATGGTGATCATATCCCCCTTATATATTATACATGGAGATCATATCACCCCTTATGTATTATACATGGAGATCATATCCTTCCTTATGTATTATACATGGAGATCATATCCCCCCCTTTTGTATTATACATGGAGATCATATCCCCCTTATATATTATACATGGAGATCACATCACCCCTTATGTATTATACATTGAGATCATATCCTTCCTTATGTATTATACATGGAGATCATATCCCCCCTTATGTCTTATACATGGAGATCATATCCTCCCTTATGTATTATACATGCAGATCATATCCCCCCCTTATGAATTATACATGGAGATCATATCCCCCCCTTTTGTATTATACATGGTGATCATATCCCCCTTATATATTATACATGGAGATCATATTACCCCTTATGTATTATACATGGAGATCATATCCTTCCTTATGTATTATACATGCAGATCATATCCCCCCCTTATGTATTATACATGGAGATCATATCCCCCCCTTTTGTATTATACATGGAGATCATATCCCCCTTATGTATTATACATGGAGATCATATCCCCCCTTATGTATTATACATGAAGATCATATCCTTCCTTATGTATTATACATGGATATCATATCCCCCTTATGTATTATACATGGAGATCACATCACCCCTTATGTATTATACATGGAGATCATATCCTTCCTTATGTATTATAGATGGAGATCATATCCCCCCTTATGTATTATACATGGTTATCATATCCCCCTTATGTATTATACATGGTGATCATATCCCCCCTTATGTATTATAAATGGAGATCATATCCCCCCTTATGTATTATACATGGAGGTCATATCCCCCCTTATGTATTATATATGGAGATCATATCCCCCCCTTATGTATTATACATGGAGATCACATCTCCCATTATGTATTATACATGGAGATCACTTCCCCCCTTATGTATTATACATGGAGATCATATCCTCCCTTATGTATTATACATGGATATCATATCCCCCCTTATGTATTATACATGTAGATCATATCCCCCCTTATGTATTATACATGGTGATCATTTCCCCCTTATGTATTATACATGAAAATCATATCCCCCTTATGTATTATACATGAAGATCAAATCCCCCTTATGTATTATACATGGAGATCATATCCCTCCTTATGTATTATACATGGAGATCATATCCTCCCTTATGTATTATACATGCAGATCATATCTCCCCTTATGTATTATATATGGAGATCATATCCCCCTTATGTATTATACATGGTGATCATATCCCCCCTTATGTATTATACATGGAGATCATATCCCCCCTTATGTATTATACATGGAGATCATATCCCCCTTTATGTATTATACATGGAGATCATATCCCCCCTTATGTATTATACATGGAGATCATATCCCCCCTTATGTATTATACATGGAGATCATATCCCCCCTTATGTATTATACATGGAGATCCTATCCCCCTTATGTATTATACATGGAGATCATATCCCCCCTTATGTATTATACATGGAGATCATATCCCCCCTTATGTATTATACATGGATAGCATATCCCCCCTTATGTATTCTACTTGGAGATCCTATCCCCCCTTATGTATTATACATGGAGATCCTATCCCCCCTATGTATTATACATGGAGATCCTATCCCCCCTTATGTATTATACATGGAGATCATATCCCCCTTATGTATTATACATGGAGATCATATCCCCCCTTATGTATTATACATGGAGAGCATATCCCACCTCATGTATTATACATGGTGATCCTATCCCCCCTTATGTATTATACATGGAGTACATATCCCCCTTATGTATTTTACATGGACATCATATCCCCCCCTTATGTATTATACATGGAGATCATATCCCCACTTATTTATTATACATGGAGTACATATCCCCCTTATGTATTATACATGGATATCATATCCCCCCCTTATGTATTTTACATGGAGATCATATCCCCCTTATGTATTATACATGGAGATCATATCCCTCCCTTTGTATTATACATGGAGATCATATCCCCCCTTATGTATTATACATGGAGATCATTTCCCCCCTTATGTATTATACATGGAGATCATATCCCCCCTTATGTCTTATACATGGAGATCATATCCTCCCTTATGTATTATACATGCAGATCATATCCCCCCCTTATGTATTATACATGGAGATCATATCCCCCCCTTTTGTATTATACATGGTGATCATATCCCCCTTATATATTATACATGGAGATCATATCACCCCTTATGTATTATACATGGAGATCATATCCTTCCTTATGTATTATACATGGAGATCATATCCCCCCCTTTTGTATTATACATGGAGATCATATCCCCCTTATATATTATACATGGAGATCACATCACCCCTTATGTATTATACATGGAGATCATATCCTTCCTTATGTATTATACATGGAGATCATATCCCCCTATGTATTATACATGGAGATCATATCCCCCCCTTATGTATTATACATGGAGATCATATCCCCCCCTTATGTATTATACATGTAGATCATATCCCCCCTTATGTATTATACATGGAAATCATATGCCCTTTATGTATTATACATGGAGATCATATCCCCCCTTATGTATTATACATGGAGATCATATCCCCCCTTATGTATTATACATGGAGATCATAGCCCCCCCCCCCTATGTATTATACATGGAGATCATATCCCCCCTTTTGTATTATACATGGAGAGCATACCCCCCCTTATGTATTTATACATGGAGATCATACCCCCCTTATGTATTATACATGGTGATCATATCCCCCTTATGTATTATACATAGTGATCACATCCCCCCTTATGTATTATACATGGTGATCACATCCCCCTTATGTATTATACATGGAGATCATATCCCCCCTTATGTATAATACATGGAGATCATATCCCCCCTTATGTATTATACATGGAAATCATATCCCCTTTATGTATTACACATGAAGATCATATCCCCCCTTATGTATTATACATGGAGATCATATCCCCCTTATGTATTATACATAGAGATCATAGCCCCCCCCCCTATGTATTATACATGTAGATCATAGCCCCCCCCCCATGTATTATACATGGAGATCATATCCCCCCTTATGTATTATACATGGAGAGCATACCCCCCCTTATGTATTTATACATGGAGATCATACCCCCCTTATGTATTATACATGGTGATCATATCCCCCTTATGTATTATACATAGTGATCACATCCCCCCTTATGTATTATACATGGAGATCACATCCCCCCTTATGTATTATACATGGAGATCATATCCCCCCTTATGTATTATGCATGGAGATCATACCCCCCTTATGTATTATACATGGAGATCATATCCCCCCTTATGTATTATACATGGAGATCATATCCCCCTTATGTATTATACATGGAGATCATATCCCCCTTATGTATTATACATGGAGACCATATCCCCCCCCTTATGTATTATACATGGAGATCATATCCCCCCTTATGTATTATACATGGTGATCATATCCCCTCTTATGTATTATACATGGAGATCATATCCCCCCTTATGTATTATACATGGAAATCATATCCCCCCTTATGTATTATACATGGAGATCATATATCCCCCCTTATGTATTATACATGGAGATCACATCCCCCCTTATGTATTATACATGGAGATCACACCCCTCCTTATGTATTATACATGGAGATCACATCCCCCCTTATGTATTATACATGGAGATCATATCCCCCCTTATGTATTATACATGGAGATCATATCCCCCCTTATGTATTATACATGGAGATCACACCCCTCCTTATGTATTATACATAGAGATCACATCCCCCCTTATGTATTATACATGGAGATCATATCCCCCCTTATGTATTATACATGGAGATCATATCCCCCTTATCTATTATACATGGAGATCATATCCCCCCTTATGTATTATACATGGAGATCATGTCCCCCCTTTAAGTATTATACATGGAGATCATATCCCCCCCTTATGTATTATACATGGAGATCATATCCCCCCTTATGTATTATACATGGAAATCATATGCCCTTTATGTATTATACATGGAGATCATATCCCCCCTTATGTATTATACATGGAGATCATATCCCCCCTTATGTATTATACATGGAGATCATAGCCCCCCCCTATGTATTATACATGGAGATCATATCCCCCCTTTTGTATTATACATGGAGAGCATACCCCCCCTTATGTATTTATACATGGAGATCATACCCCCCTTATGTATTATACATGGTGATCACATCCCCCTTATGTATTATACATGGAGATCACATCCCCTCTTATGTATTATACATGGAGATCATATCCCCCCTTATGTATAATACATGGAGATCATATCCCCCCTTATGTATTATACATGGAAATCATATCCCCTTTATGTATTATACATGACGATCATATCCCCCCTTATGTATTATACATGGAGATCATATCCCCCCTTATGTATTATACATGGAGATCATAGCCCCCCCCCCTATGTATTATACATGGAGATCATAGCCCCCCCCCCATGTATTATACATGGAGATCATATCCCCCCTTATGTATTATACATGGAGAGCATACCCCC